>NW_020213324.1:0-29852 GCF_003070985.1 Temnothorax curvispinosus | reverse complement strand
GAGCCTTCTCTCACGCGACAACGAGGCAGCTTCGATCTTTGTTTCAACTTTTGGATTCGCCTTTTACGATCTAGATTCTGTTGGATGCTGTAACGACACGATGGCGGAACGAATACGGATCGTCGACGGGGATAGCATCGTCTTCAATGAGGTTGCATAAATCATGGGAGATGAGCAGTCTCTACTGCCGTGCTGGCATTCTGCGCTCGGCGCGTTTCACGAGAAACCCTTTCCTTTCACCGTCCGATTCGATCACGAAGATCGAGAATGCGTGGCTCATCTGCTCCGAGGTTGACATTTATTCGCCGCTTCGTAGCTCGACTCACTCTCTCTGCAGCTCGTCTTCATAATTTCAAATTGGTCAAATTCAAAATTCAGACGAATATCCGTGTTAAAGCACAGATCTGTCAGGGAAATAAGACAGTTAATTATTAAATAATTAATTTTATTTCTCTAATCAGCTTTCACATGTAATTTAAATCTGAAATTAAAAAAGCGTGTTAATAATGATTTCATTCATAGCGCATTAATAATTATTATACTACACGTAGGTAGCCTTGAGAATCAGGATTGAAAAGTCACTGACTAAGAGTTTTTATCGTAATTTTGCGATAAAACCAGCTTAAGATTTCTCTAAGCTGTCTCTCGTGTCGCGCACTCGAAATTGAACACCCGGTTGCAATTGGAGCTCGTCACTTGCGCCAGCATCATCTCGCCGGATGTGTAAACAGTTTCTCGCATGTGGGGTTAAAAGCGGGTCTTCAGCTACGAAAGTCACACATCGCTGAATACGAATGGATGATCGTTGGCGCTTCCTTGATCGTTGGCGCGCACCTGAGACTCCGCTTGATCCACCCCGGCTTTAACAATTTAAGGCGGGACACCGACTTCAGGTTGTTTAAAATGGCAGCAGGTAGTCTCCGTCGACCCTCACGTCGAGCACGAACACTTTTATACCTGTTCCTTTGTACCAATCGGCTTGGGGTAGCCTTCCCTTCGGTATAGTGTCCTTTAAGTCGTCACGAACGCAGCCGAATCTTCGTTACACCTGCGCTCTGTAGTTAGTGCATTTGAAAAAAGCGGAAAAGGTTCCCTTATTCCAATACGTAGAGTTTGCGAATGCAATCGTTGGGTTTTGGGTTGATTTTAAATTTGTATGTTTAAAGATGGCAGAATTATAAATTTATCATTAAGAAAATATTCTTTTATAGAATGGCAAACGGGCTGCCACCTGCACTGCTTTAAAAGATGGCAGATGCAATGGAATCGTGAAACCCTTACAGGATATGGAAATATGTTCTATTGAAACATATGAAAAATATGATAACTGCGTTCCAACGAAAATATTGTGTAATTGTGTATATCTAACAATAAGAATTAAATTCCTCAATTTGACATTTGGAATAATCAATCGTGATGAATAGAAATCAATCAACGATGAATAGATTTTATTCGCACTTCAAGTACTCCGGCGTTTTTTTCTCGCGCTTTCACGCCTACGTGAACATTTTTCCGGTGGGAAATTAACGTCCACCGTGAAGTTGTTTCATGCCTCGCCTCGAACAATAGGATCTTATGCGATGCGTTTGGAGGGGCCCGTTTACCGATGCAAAGTGCGATGATTTAAGAACATCTTCAAATAATGAACTGCTGACATTTTAACGAGTAATACTCTTTGAAAAGCTCTTTTCGGAATAACCTTTGTTTGTTATGAATTGGTTTACTTTATGGAATTGGTTTACTTTATCGTAATGCGTAATCATTTCTATTAAATATGAAATAAGAAAATGAAAGAAGAAAAAAATATTTCTTTGTGTTTACGCGGAGAAGAGAATATATGCTTCTTTATATTTATAGAACTTAACATAAAAATTTTTCTAAAGCCGTAAAAATTGTGGATAACATATATATATATTTCGCTGCACTTTCAGATATTATTCTTAACTCTCTTAAATTCGAAAACGCAGGCAGCAGTAATAGTAAAACGTAGCAGAATGTTTCTTCAAGGATCAAAGAGTGTGTTGTTTCTGAAAATGTTCAAATTGGAGAAACCTTCCCTTAAATTGGAGAATTTACATACTGCGAATGAGATTTACAACGGTCGTCTTTGTCCTTCGGTTTCGTTTTTCCATGAAGGAAGTTCCGTATTGTCATTGCCACGATCCTCAAGTGGAGTCTGGAAATCTTCAAACGCCTCTTCGCGAGCCGCTTTTGTGTAGAATGTTTTACGCTGATTAAAGTAAACCAATACCGTACAGACCCAACCACACGTACAGACCCAATGCAGAACTAACACACACACACACGGAACTTTGAATACTGGTATCTTTTCACTAATATTATCACGAACTTTGTGAAGATGCTTGCTCAAAGAGATAAATATACATTTTTTTAAATACAGATTATAGTTTTGTTTTTACTATATACAAAATTATGTTATTACATCTCTTTTATTTATCCTAATAAAACTCCTTTCTTATAAGAGAAATGTAATCAAACTATTGTGATGCTTTAGTAAAACTTGCTATCTCTTGTTAAGTCCTTAGCAAATAGCGGCTGAATTACAATAATTTTACTGAATACACAATTAGTTTCTTATTAATCTAGCTCTTACGAGAAAGAGCATTCGTCTACGTTGTATGATTAACAAAGAACATCGGCGTTCGGCTCTTTTCTCTGTGTATGTGTTGGGTATTATTAAGTAAGAATCTGGCGCCATGCAAATACAATACGTTCACGTGGGTGTTAAATAAATCTACCGATGATCGTACTTATACGATCAATTTGCGGGTAAAATGTTTCAACTGAAGGATCATAATAGGTCTGTTTATTTGACATGCTGCCAATGATTTACATTACAACATAAATAATACTGATTGCGGCTCGAATATCGTCCTTTTTCAATCCTTACCGAACAAAGAGCTTGACATTTTTACACGCGATGCTGTATCACGCGTTCACCGTGTTCGCGGTTATCACGTATCCAGCGTGAGCATAGGGATATGGGACAGTTTAAGGTATCCATGTGCGCAATACAACTGCGCTACCGGTGGGCCTATATGCACTCTGTTGCAATAACTGGTATCGTAATAACTGCCTTTCTTGCTATTGTGTAGGCACTCGAAAAAATTCGCACGCGCACGTATCGATTGCTATCGAAGGCATATGCAAGCGCATTATTCTGTACTGCAAAAAGAGATTCTCGTGCTGCACTCCGCTATTGTGTGGCAGCGCGCAACTCGTCTGCCAACAGCTGCTTTCGCAGCATTGCAGCTAAAAGACAGTATTTTTGGACGAATATTGTAATCGTCTCGATAATTATTGTAGCGGATCATACTTTTATGCTAAAAGAACGTACCCTTTCTTTTTTTCTCCGTGTATGAAATGAACGTTCTTTACATATATGTGGAATGTCGGAAAAATATACGTTACGTTTATTATATCTAATTAATAAGGCAAATGGTAATCTACTATCTCCGTGAGAATATATTCTTTTAAATTCATTTAGGCCGTCCATCATACGTCGGACATCGGACTTACGAGTGCCACTAGACCTGAGGGGAAAGAGAGAGTTCCCAAATCGCTCGTTCATTCTTTCCCGAATCAAATTGCGTAACGATCTCCCGTAGCAGTGTAGCGTAACGTAAAACGTTGTCAGTCCCATGACTCCCTCTCCTCTATCCGTCTCATTCGCCATTTCCCACTCTTTATTTTTTTCTTCGTCCCTTTCCCCCATACCGATCCTCTTCCGCGGCACTTTGTGTTCGTGCTAGCTCCCCTTTCCGCTCCTCTGGAAACCTGGTCGCCTCCCCCACTCTCTAAAGCCGCTTATCCTCTCCCCGTCCCTCGCTCGGAGCCGACTGACCCCGGGCCTCGGAGCCTCTCACCCACGCTGCAGCCTCGTAGTAAAAATGGTCAACTCTTGTGTAGACTGTAGTAAATGTGTTAGGATCGGATCGTCATGGTGTTCTATTTAAACATAAATTATTTTAGATGATAATATTTTTATAATAACTTACGTTTAGAATGTATCTATTTAGTCATTATTAGTATTTTATTTTTTATTATTGTCTTGTCGCTCATGTAATACGTTAATACGTATTTATATTACAAAGATATAATGTATTAAAATTGATACATTATGCATAATTTTTTTATAATTTACATAATTACACATATTTTAAAAATATAAAAGGTTGAGAGTTAACATTTATTTTTTGTTTCGATTTGTACGATCTTTTGATGATAATTTGTAAAAGCAGCTTAAGACTATAGATACGATACAAACTCATTTTAATGAACTAACTAATAAAAATTCACGTTGTGCGTTATATATATTTATTAAAAAAATTGAAATCAGTACTTTTGAACAAACTCATGCGGACAGTTTTCAATAGTTTTTCAATACGCGTTGAGAAGAGATGCGTCCCTGCGAGGCCCCGAGCATCGTACGCTGTTACTACAGCGTACTATACTATACTACAGCGTACTATACTATACTACAGCGTACTATACATCGTACTATCGTACTATAGATACCTGTGGGCCCACGACCGCGTTCACCGGGGCCAGCTCGTTTTCTTACCTGCCCACAAGAGTCCCGCGTAGCGCTGCCATCGCTGTTGAAGTCCCCCGGCTCCGCTCGGGCATTGTTGCATCGACGCCCGCTTAAGAGAGTATCCTGCGCGATCGCATCGCGCGTCTTGCGTTTCCTCTTTTATTCGGGATCTAGTGTGTAATGTACAGTGTAATTTCATAATCGACGCGATTGTCAATGATTTTGCGAGTGTTCCGCCACAGATTTTCATGAGGAAGTAACGGTGACCGCAAATTGGAGCAAACCAACCAGCCGCTATGAAGCAGGATCAGAGGCCGCGGAGACAGGCACTCTTCCAGATTGCTAAGGTTTGGTCTCACGGTTTCTCTTGTCTCTCCTAGTATTTTATTTATTACTTATTGCTCTCGGTTTATCATCATTGGAATCGGCAAATGTCGTTAAATCGTTGCGGGTCGATACGCGTGCGATAATGTGTATACCGTTATATCTATTCTACCCCGCGGGGCCCCGTGCCGGAGTACCTGTTGATTCCCAAAGCATCCGCGGCGTATAGATCATCTTACGTCGATATTCTTGCACTGTGGGGAAGAAACGTGACAATTGACTAATAATTCATTATGTTTTTAGCGCTTTAACAATTTAAATTGATGTGTTTATGATATGTTGACAGATGACATTTTGACAGGACGATGGTGCGATATATAATGTTGAATTTATTTTTAATGTTATATTAAACTGTAAATTATTGTTTATATAAAACAATTCAAAATACTTATACAAAACGCTTTGCGATAAAAATAATAATATTGCAATTAAAATATTATCTAATTTAAAAGCGCTCTGAAGTTACGTTCTACTGAATTAAATGAGTTTCTTTAATTCTCCTACTTATTTAACAAATATTATTTTAATTTCTCGATATCTTTTTTTTCAATTTGAAATATTGCAAGATAACATAAATATCTGTGCCTGTGCATTCCCATTGCAGGAAGGTATAAGGTCGATCTGAGGGCGTGGTTCTATAAAACGGTGGATAATTTATTTACGCAATTTTCCGACGATAGCGGTTTCTGTTTGTTGTGCTGTAGAAAATCCCGTGGAATGCACAATGCGCCTTTTTTTTCTGCCATTAATTATAACTCGACCCAGCGTGAACCGTGCGACTTTATACAGCGGTCTAAAGTATGATGCCGATTTTTTAAGTTCATTGCCAAAACGAAGAATAACAATTTAAATCTTTGATGAAGTAGACATATCATAAATTGGCCGAAAAGTTTTGAATGTGGTTTCCCAATCATTTGAAATTAAACATTATTTATCGAGTATATCGAATAGCCAATGATTTTTAATTGGATACAATGGAATTTCATATATTTATAAAAAATTGTTTAAATATAAAAATGTGTATAATTAAATTTTCGATATTTTTATATCCATATTCTTTTATGTAATAAATTTTGCGGTTGCAGAAAACGCGGTGAAACGATATCCGCGTAGCAGCCTGATGTTTCTTGTAATTCTTGTTACATATATGATGGATGCAATAATGGATCACTTATAAAGTTATAAATGATCACTTATAAAGTTTTAAATTATCGGAGCGCGGAGCAAGACGAGTACCAATATTGAAAAAACATCTTGCGCTATGTGCAGAAGTAGCCCGTATAAGCTTCGTAATAGTAGCACCATGGAAAATATCTCGCACGATCGTCACGCAGCGGTAACTAGGTATTTGGAGCACTTTGAAATTCTCATCAGACACAATTCATGCGATCGTTCTTGAATTTTTTTCTTAACACGCCTGGGTGAACAGTAAATTATGCGAAGAATGGTGACGCATATTTCAGTTTTAGTTACATGCTAATTACATCTAATTATTATTGCTTTATAACATATTATCAATAGATAGAAAGTGATTAAAAATTTCATGTTAGTATTATGATTATTTAGTATTACAATAAATTTCGATTTTCTTAATCTTTTTTTATATTATATATATACAAAAATATTTATATTATGGCGATACCTAGAAGAATATAGATATAAAAATATCGAAAATTTAATTATAGGTATATTTTTATATTTTTTAAATGTTTTCATATAATTACATGAAGTTAAACCATATCTAATTACAAATCACTAGCTATACGATACGTTAGATAAATAATCGCTGGATTAATAAGCATTAACAACCGTTATATTTGAGTTTTTCGCAGGCTTCTGCCGCTAATTGGTTTGTGCATTGAGTAGCAAACCAATTAACAGGTATCGAGTACACTTGAGACGAGTGTGCTTTATGAAATTATAACCTTGCTGAAGGGAAAAGAGTGTAATGCATAATCATTATTTACGGTATAACTAATAACAACAATGAGATGGAAGAATAGTACGCCTGCGTTAATTTACTTACAATTAGAAATTAAGTTTATTAGAGGAGGGAGGGGGAGAGAGAGAGAGAGAAAAGTAGAATTTTTGGTTTCATAATTTTATGTCAAAAATAATAAAAATATAATTATAATATTATATTATATACATATATCTAATAATATAATTATTAGACAAAATAGAGGATTATAACTTTTATCAACATTTATACAATTTTTCTCAAATTTTTTTGTAAGTACCACTGTCAGATATTATAAACGATGACACACTTCTTTCCCACTTATTGTTAGTTTCAAGAATTACATCCGTTTTCCAAAAGGATTGCTTGTGCTTTTCCATTCTCACGATTCTTTCGACATACCACAAAAATATTTCCTGCAGGGATATCGGCCTTTCATGATGAGTATATTTTATTTCGCGATGCGATAATAAAGATTACTATGATTATCATGTTACAATAATCTTGATTAAAAAATTATTGAAGTTATAACAAAATTAGTTTTTTCTTATTAGGGGAGGACGGGGGAATAGAGGAACCACGGGGTAATAAGAATCATCTTAAAATAAATTGAGTATCGCGCGTTATAAATCCGAACTCGCGTGTGAGTAACTCTTATGGAACACTGCTTCCTCCGCCATTCGAACATTTCATCAAGCTCGCTTTGTTTGCCTGGGAAAGTGCATGTCGTGTTTCCGGTCGCTCTGTTACAATTTTTATCGATTTTTTCTTAGCAAAAAGTAATTTTATTTTCCATTAATTGAATTTATTTTTTCTTTATTGTTAAAAACATTTCAAATTAAAAAACCTATTCAATAGTTTTTTAAATCAACGACAAAAAATTAGACTAATGGAGTAATTCGAACTAACTTCAATGGTGTAATTTTAAACAAAGCGGTAGATATGTGTAATACATTCGTAGAATATGTATTATTTTATACAAAAAAATGCTCACGTTCTTATTCTAATACTAATGTTATAAACATTAATATTATTTTCTAATTTATAGAAATCTCTCTTGTATGATTATTAAATTGTTAAAGCGGGAAGTTTTTTAAAAAGGTATAAATTTATTCTCTAAAAAGTGTCGAATATCGTTTCGCATCGTGACACAAGAAAAGAGGAAATCATGTTCCGCTATGCAGGACATGGGCACGGAAATTGTGATTTACTTTCCCCTAGTATAATAATGCGCTCGCATTAGGTTATTGTCGTATATGGCTATAGATCGATGCCATATAAGGTTTCGACACATTTACATTTTTGTATGTGTTACGTGTACACCTACGTGCTACCTTTCTCGACTCGGTACTGTACGCTAATATAAAGGATAAATTCATTCAAAACTGATGTCAAAATTTTTAGTCATGTCCCTGCACGGGCTGGCAATATAATAAAACCTATAATATAATGTTAAAAAAATACGTTCTATAACATTACAATCGTCAGCTATAAGCGCATATACAATTATGTTGGCTTGTAAATTAAAAAAATTTAGATGGAAAATATTATGTAAATAGATATAAGATTTCGAATATAACTCTTGTTAATATATGATATTTATACTGTATCCGGAGAACATTTTTACTTGGAAAAGTATAATTTAAAAAACTATGTTACGATATTTTTTATATTTATTTTTCAGGTCTTGTGGCATCTCGACATTTTTCGCCGAAGCTTCAGAGAGCTCTCCGGACATGCATGCATGCGAGAATCCTGCATTTTCTGCGCACTTAAGGTAAGCAAATCAAAATTGCGGAAGAAGGTAATTCCCTTAATGTAATCTTTTATTCTTTTATATGTGATTTGACAAATTCAAAGAATCTTTGATGAATACGCAGAGAAGATGTTTATGAAACATGCTCATCAACAGCATCTCTCTTTGTTTCCCCCCTTAATTACAATTACGATTGATAACTGTAGTTGCGTGCAACGACAGATGTTTTGAGCTGTTGTTTTTATAATATGCTACCTTGACACTTTTACGTATCGATGAGCTCTGGCGGCTTAGTGTTCTAGCAAAAGGAAACGGTACTTATAGGACAATTTTTATACAAAGAAGAGATTGTGTGCGAGTATTTTTCCAGATAAGTTTTACGCTATATGAAATTCAATGAGAATCATCTTTCGAAATAATCCCACGGTAACAGCGAAAATGGGGTGTGCCCAACAGATAAAATGTCTTGATATTTTACGCGCGAGGGAGCTTATTATTTTCCATTCAACGCGCAAGCTATTCCCTTCGCACGTATATATTAACCTGCGATGCAAACAAAATTTATTCAACCAATAATCACAACAGAGGTGTTAATTTTGCATCGATGTGTTTATTATATACTGTAATTTTTCTAGTTTGCTATATTATTTAGCTTACATGCATATTTTTAAATTATTATTATTATTAAAGTATTTTAAATTATTATTTTCAAAGTATTATTATATTTTACACAATTCATATAATAAATATGCAAAATATTAACTTTGCGAGTTTTATGTAATAAGCCTTATGTAATTGAGCCTCGTTAATGCCTCTTAATGCACGAATATTTATATACACAATACGATCAAGAAATGTTTAAATTGGAAGGGGAAAGGCATATACATTTTTAATATAAAATAACAGCGCGGATTTATTTGTCTTCTTTCTCTGCTGTTGGGCGGATCGATAATAAAAGCCTTCGACTTTATTTGCTATTATATCATTTTCTCTGTCACGTTCTTCGCAATCATGTAGAGATACGACTAACCATTGTAACGGGATCGACGCTCCACGGACAACGAGATGTTTTCGTTCGTGATTGGCGAGGAGCGCCGCGCCGCCACGACTATAATCGCGCGTTGGTCCATCATCGCAAGCGTTGTCTGCTTTTATCGTGGAAGGTCAACTGTTTCATCTAGCACAAGAAGGAAACTAGCTTCAAGCTGCGATGGTAGACGTCGCGCATTCGAGGCTACTCGAGAAGTAGGTGGAAACGCAAGTTCCTCACCGATCTTCTCACGGGGTTAATTAGCAATCTTGAGAGTTAATTGCTTCAGAGGCGTATAGGGGTACCGGGCGCGATTCGCAGGAACAATTACCGGTCGGAAGAACGTGTACGCTTTGTTGTTACCAGAGATTCGTCTTTCAACCGGCGCAATTTTGCCCAAAATTACCGCAATTCGAGAGCAATTCAGCAAAGCTCATTTTCTTACTGTAGAGAGGGCACGTTACGGCACGAGATATAAACGTTGCGCAATTTTCAGAGAATATATTCATGTGACAATAATTATGCGATTTAAATGCAAATAACATTTTTGCAAGCGTTACATTGTTTTAATTTTTACGTCAGGTGTAAATTACGCGCATCATTATTTATAATTGGACAATTTAATATTAGGTAACGTTATTTCAACTTGGAAACAAAGAAGAATTTGATGTATTTGAGATAATAGCTGTGCCGAGTGAATTTGGGTTTCAATATGCCTTTCGTGTCAGAAGCTATCGTACGGGTAACTTTTGGGATCCACCCTTATACGCGGAACGATCCAAACTAGAAATTATATCTTCCATGGACGATCTACCTGTTAGTGGTAGGGAAGAAACAGGTTTTCATGGTACATTATTCACGCTGAACATTTTTCAAAATAAATGTCATGATATCTTTGCAAAATGCTTTTAGACGGTTTGTTATCTCACTGATAACAGGTTTAAGATTTCCAGATAATTATGTCTACCACGTGCAAAAAGATTAAAGTAAGATTAAGTAAATTTGTCTGTAAATAAATTTTAATTCTGAATATATTCTTTAAAATCGCAATAAGTTTATTAATCTGATTATAAACGCTTAATATTAAATTCTAAAGATTAATTATTTTTAAATTGAACAAACTTTCTACAAATAAAGTTCTGAAAAAAAAGGTTATGTTATTGCATACCAATATGATGATTAATATCACCCTACGAAGAATTTAATCCAAATGAAATACCTAAGATGATTCATCAGGAATGCGTTTTGGAAGAAGGGAGGATGGGAGTGAAAGTCCTTCGATGTTACGAGAGGACCCTTTGCCTCTCGCGATACTATCTTTCCTGCTTGTAAATTTTTAAGAAATGAGTATGTTAAGAATATTTTTTCTAGCAGTATATAAATATCTTGCAATTTTTGTTAAATGTGTTTGCTTGAATTAACTTATAAATATTTTAACTTATTTCAACAAGTGCAATGCTTTCAACGTTACATTATCAGCGAACGGAACTAAGTTACTCTGTCTGAGTTAATCAGGAAGGGAACAGAATTTTTAATGTTGCGCAAACAATATAACTTAGCTTTATGGTTATTCAAGAGGCGATAGTTCCCCGTAAAGGATTTCCTGTTTATCTATTTGCATTTTCTGAAAAGCCGGAATGATGTTAAAAACTTATATAATCGTTGCATTATGAGAATTCAATTCCGATGCAGCTGTGTGATATGAACCGTACAATAGCTCTAATGGCACAGATCATATCGACAGTGCTCAAGCATAATTCTTGTATCTTTGCATGTTTCTGAATACAGTTAGTTGTGAGATGGCGATGATAATAGGTGACTGTGGGCATAATTAGGAGAGTGCTCAATTAAGAGTATTCGCTGGTAGTGTCGTCAAACAACAACCGTTATCTTTAAACAAAAAAAAAACATGCAATAGATCTTGCAATCTTGCTGAAGACGCGATTTGTAACACTTTTTTTTGCGCGCCGCGCCACAATTTGTGGTAGAGACACATTTACAGATTACCACTTCGGTTACGGACACCTGACATAATTTTCTGCTATTATCGGATCATTTCCGGTCGCCGCTAATAGTTCCTTTGAACCCGCGTGTCGAACCACTCAAAGTCGAATCGAACTACTAGTTTTCGATTTTCTCCTTTAACTGCATTTTTTAATATTGAGATTTAATAATATGTTTTTCGTTGCTTCTTTTGTTATTTAAAATTAATACGGTTTGGCTATTCTCCCAAAGAATATTTTGAGGAAACTCGATTGCTGAGATTTTCCATACGACAAGATTGAAAGTGTATATAGGCAGAATAGGTTATCGTTTAATACTCGTTAAGAGTCGTGTATTTTACAAGTAAACTTAACTAGATTTACATCCTGTCTCATAAACGAGGGAGGAAATGTTCCAAGTCCTTGTACGTAAGTAGCCACGTTACTTCTTTTACGCGACAGTGCCCACACTTCTTGATTAAATAGTATCGCCTGGATTTAATAGATACAATTTCCTGTTTGGTATATACGTGTGTATGCGTGCGTGTGTGTGTGCATGTGAAATGAAATCCTTCGCAACATGCTATGCATATTAAATAAAGTATCTTAGTCCAAGCATATTATTTAATTCGTTGGTCTTCTATATTTTACTATTAAATCTCTTGAGAATGTTCTGTATTTTAGTGATCCGACTTTGACAAGCGGGGCAACAGTCATCTTTAGCTCTGTGCATTGTAGAACACCTGAACGCGCGAATTTTAGACGATTTAACTCGCTAACTCTAAATGTTTTTAATTAAAAAACTATTGTGATCTCGATATTTTGGTAATAAGATTTTTATTTTAAAATGATCTCAAGAATTTACTTAAGTGTTGTTGCTATTTTTATGAGACATCCTGTATAGTGAAGTATTAGATCGTTTATACCTCTATTACTCTTTCTCTCTCTTATCAATATTTTATAATTTTTATATATACATATATTGATATGAGCAATATCCTCATACTCACGTAAGTCCAATTAAGTGAGCGTCAGGAGTGGAATGCGGATGCTGGTTGTCCACGAAGATGATGAACTTGTTTATTCGACTAACAATATTTATTTTATGATTGTATAAAAGACATCAATTTTTTCTTATTCTTAACAGAAAAGAACCAGCGCAATGCATAAATATTATGAATGCTTGTTGTGCTTCCATATGAATAACATCGTATCGTTTACGACGGAACCCCTTTGAGTACGCGTCACTATAGTGGCTTCTCTCTAAACGGTCTTTTAGGATAAACGCTACTATAGTTTTTCTGTGTCTTAATAGCTGTGTTTTTTTTAGACGAAATTTTGCGGTTGAATTGTGCGTGTAGCTCTGTAACCAGTTTACTCGTAGTCAAAGGGTTGATGCATTCTATAACTCACGAAATGACACAATAAGTCACAAAATGAAAATTACAGCAATACGATACGCTGTACATGGAAAAGTAAACTTCCCCTGAGTATCAAATCATTGCACCGTTGCAATTTTTTGCAATGGCAATAAAAGAAATCAATATCTTTGCAAAAACAATGATCGGATAATTTTTCCGATTTATCTTCCTCTGAAGATCTGAAAGAGATAAATCTAAAGAACGAAGGTTGTCCAAATCTTCAACGAGCTACGGTCCTGGCTGGGCTGCTGTGTGGTTCAGGTTGTTCAGGTAGATAGGTGAGCGTAGAACAGCTAAACGGGTGACGTCATGGATTTCTTGGATCTATCGAAAGGTGGGACGGAGCGAGAAAGTGGATACTGTATGGCCCCTTAGAAAGAAGAGGAAGACGAAGAGAACCAGACGAGAGGGGTGGGGGTGTCCGCCAGCATACTGCGAGTCGCTGGCTTCAGGTACGGGTGCACGGCGTGCACGGCGCCGCGTTCAGGTAGTTCCGCGCTCCTTCTCCGCCGTTTCTCCGCGTGCGATCGTGTGCTGTGAAACTGCCGCGAAGCTGTGCGAAGGAAAACGTTTTCATTCTCGCGCTTCTTGATGATCCGGAGCGTAAAGTGGTTCGCGAGGAAAGAACGTGCGCGACGGGATTGTCTACTTCCGTGACGGTGTTGTAAATATCCTTTTACGGCAGATATAAGTGTTGCATAGTTAAGCAATAACGGTAGACGGCGGTAGTATAATAGCTATGTTGGAATCTTCATTGGATATCGAGATACGAAGATATGGAACAGTGATGGTTGCGAAGGAAGAGAGTTGCTTCTAATCTTTCTGAGAAGCGGCGGAAGGAGAGGAGCACGTGGTATGTCGAGGCGCGGAGCAAAAAAGTGGTCCACGCTAACATTTGATTCAAACATTAACATCCGATGGAGTAACTTCGTCATCATTTTGGAAAACTGTACATTTATGCAAAGCTATTCTGCGTTTGGTCTAAAGAAATGACATAAAGGGATCTTTATGTTCATCAATATCTTGAAGATCTTCCAAAAAGATTTTTTATCGCACAATTATTTTGAAACTAATCTTCCCAGACGTTGCTTTTTGACGAATAGGCGAGTTCTCAGAGAATATTCTTCGAGATCGCCGAGAACTTGCCACTTTGGGGTCGAGATGATATTGAAACCGCGAGCTTATCACAATAATGCCAAGTTTGCGAATCGGAAAGGCGACATTGCCGGCTAAACGAGTTTACGTTTTTAATCGAGCCTACGATTCATCTGGCAACGGGTTCTGCCGGCATATCCGGTATGCAATTGCTATATACGATTCTACCTCCGTCCTTTACGAAGAAAAGCATCTGCCTTTCTGACTCTCGCCTGGCTTGCTCATCGTCAACCTTCGCATCTCCTTTCTTCGTGTTCTTAAACGTTCTCTCGTTTATCTGATCCGCCGCGATTGTAGCGTTATTACTCAAAGTTACGTCGCAAAATAACGCTTGCGGCATTTATCGCATTACGATAACGTTCAGCAGTCTCGAAAATAAAGAAGAAAGGACATTTTGAAGATATGATAAGAATTGTACAGTAAAAAGCGATCGTCGACCCTAATTTATCTTTAATAAAACACAGCTATCGTATAGTTTAAGGTACTACACGAGGGCGCAAACAGGAAAGATATAACAGTGTGCATTATCGCTTGAAAAAGAAAGAAGATCGACAAAGGGAAAATACAGCGTAAAGTTACAAGACAAATATACGAAATGATATTATCAGAGGAGCAAGTAAAGTGTCGCGTGTAGACACGGCAAACAACGCTATCGTACCAGAAATCCGTCACGAGAAGTTTTCTGTCGAGTGGAAGTTAAGCATTTATCCTTATCCGGCACCGGAAGATACGTCATTTTGCACGCGCGATGTTTTTATTTTAATTTTGGAGCGTATCATCGACGTTTGAAAGAATTAATAAATCTTTTTGCCGCCTAATTTTTAACGTTTTGAAGATGACTATCATGAATCATAGTGTGCAATAAAGAGACGATGACATTTACGTCTCCAACGTAACATCGAGCGTACGGAAGATGTAAAGATGTTGAAGTGGATAAAGGTTCGTCAGAATGCGTCGACGACGACGACATCCACGTCGACCCCGCTGTCACTCAAGCCTCATCAGAAGATAAAAAACGATGAGGCGAGAGTTAAAATTGAAGATAAAATCGAAGAGGAGGGGGAGGATAGCGGTATGGAGAAAGAAGACTCGGTTTGCAACGTTGAGCTGACCAATTTGAAAAAAGTACGCTTATACCTCATTGATCTCTTCATTAGTTTAGAGAGCTGCGTTAAAACACGTTTGAGGCTCGTGCTCTTAATAGCAAGAGTGCTAATTAATTTAGTTTTAATGAATAACCGATAATGAATTTAGTCATTAAACTAATTACCTTAAGACAATACACACATATGGTTTCTCTCAAATTACTATAGACCGTGGCTTGAGAATGCTTGATCGTGTGAAGGCGTCTATAGAGACACGTGTTAGTTATAATTTTTACTCTCTCTTCTCTCTACACAAAAGCAGATGAACGTCGAAGATTATTAATTCTGAAAGTTATTTGCTATTTTTTTTTAACAGCCTTTTTCTGCGCGATAGATATTATGTCTTGAGGTACTCTCTATTAAGTTTCGAGAAACGCGCGGCCAACATTAATGACCGATAAGGCACCGCTTTCGTTCGACGAACACACTCGATCTAACACAATATCTGATACGTAAACGCTGAAACCGGCTGGTTTCTTCTGCACCAGGCGCCAAACCTGTCTCGAACAGGTGCCACGTTCTCTTCTTCACAGATGCACATGGACATGCCGTTACCATCATCGCTTTTACGCCGATCGGGCGACTCGTACCACATCTGTCACTACTGTCATTACCGGTAGACAGTTAGTACGCGACACGCGGTTAACTTTCATTGAGGAATTTCACTTTAGACGCGAATTGACGTAGTAGCGTATTAGATTGCCGCTCAGACGTAACAGAATGACTAGCGCGAATTCCGATTGAATCATTGAAATTTATCGGAAAATCTCAGAAATCGATTCTGCCTTATTATTCTATTATCCTATCGATTTTTGCTTATTATTTGGCACATTTATCGAACTCTCTTTTGCGAATCGTAAAACCAAGTTCACAACTCGCATCGTGATTCGCGTGGTGCACTTTGAGTTGTTTCTTCTTCCTTTTGCATCCGGAATTTTTGTCGAAATGCTGCGTTAGGCAAGCACCTTGAAGCGCAGCGCGCGCCGACTTTCTACATGTAATCGCTACTTACTAATCGCGGGAGGGTGGGATTAGTTACGAAACCTACTAGTAGAACCCGGCTGCTGGCGATAGGTCGCAAATTACGACCGGTCCGGTACTCCTACTTGACCTCTTGCCATGTGTCACAGCGGCGTGGCATACGGCGACCGATGTACAGGAAAAATCAAGATAATGTATGGTCGATGTCCCATCTCGCGTATCTCACCGATTCCAAGAACTTCGCTCACCGCCGTCTCATTGCAAAATCGCTTGCGTTTCGTAAAATTATCTATGCACCGTGATTATCCGGTAGATATGTTGATTAGGGAAATGAAAGAAGCAGAGCAATGCGGTAGGTTTAGCGTTACAATGCGATTTTATCACAAAACCAACGGTTTTATCGGCGGTGATGTAATAAGGATTAACGTAACTTCGTGCAAGAAAATTTAGATTTATTCCTCTCTCTCTTTTACGTTTATTTGCGAAATGACAGAAATAATTTACAGAAAATCTGTCTGCAATATTATTTAACATTTATATCAATGAAGTTCACATTTATTTCCATTGTGATTTACGGCTTTAGCTATAAATTTGTTTATAGCTATGTTATTTTATTTCTATGTAATGCAGCTAGAATTTAAAAAGTTCTTATACCGAACGAAAATTATTTTGCTATTTAAATATATCGCGATATCAAAACATTTTAGACATTAACTGTTGTAATAGAATTAAGATGCAGTTATAATTTTATTTTATTACAAAATTTCTATTATATGTAACGCAGCTGGAATTTAAAAAGTTTCCATATTGAATAAAAATTATTTTGCTATCTAAATATATCGCGATACCAAAACATCTTGGATATTAGTTGTTATAATAGAATTAAGATGCAGCGTTCTTTCGACGCTCGCTAAACTAAAGCCGACCTCTTTATTTTCCATAATACGATGAAAATTTATTCCACCTGTTGATTCCGTTACATTTTCATATTCTATATCTTGCTCGTCGCTCAACTTACACCAGGATGACAAGGCTAATAGATATACGTACGAGAAAATATCGAGTTCAATGAATGCAATACCAATGAGAATCAAGTCTTTATTTGATAGTGAGCCAAAAGGGAGCTCTATGCGAAATATTATATTAATATCAGAATATGTTTTACATCATTTACTTGTGTTATACATACACAAAAATAAAATTATATATTTATAATGTTAAAATTTAATATTTGTAACCATGACATGTCTTTGTTTATATCAGAACGGTATTTATTTGTTTCGCGAACTCTCGTCGGCGCGGCGCGTTCACGACGCTCGGCGGCGAGATCTCGTTTGGTAGCTCGCGCATTAAATCCTCGTCACATTGTCTTGTTTCAGGACCTGTTCTCGCAGCTGCAGTTTTCGCAAGAGAGTGCTCTGCCTCCCGATACGTTGCGCCGTGCGTTGGCCGAGAGCTTTCTCGATCAGCAGAGGTTTCAACTCGGTTTTATGGACGACGCGGCGGAATGTTTCGTAAGTGCCAATTATTTTGGTTTTTCCAGATGCCTTTACTGATTGAAACAGCGAGATATTGATATACACGTAATTGCAATCTGCCAATTGGCAATCGATCGAAAAGCGCTGAAACACTCTTTTTATTCATCACTTGCGATAGATTGCGTTTTCGATTGCTGAATCGATTTTTATGCTTCTCTTTCCGCATTAATTTAATTTTTAAATTTGCGCTACGTGAAAAACGGAAGGTAAATAATATTTATATATCTTTCTCTGCAATTAAGAAAAAATTATATGTCATGTATATTTAGAGTAGAAGGAGAAGAAGAACTTTCCTGCTAATAACAAAGGAAGTTTTATGACGTGGAAGGCCCAGATTACTAAATGCAATAGAATTAAGTCAAATCAAGGTCTTTCCCTCAGGATTTTCTCTCTCGCTCTCTGGCGCAGGCAGAATCACGCTATTTTCATTATTGAATATTTCGAGGCTGATCGAATGTTTCTAATGATGCCTAGTTATATGTACGAGATTGGACTAGCAATAATGATCTTAGGTATAATATGCCTTGCAAATACCGACAGCATACTACTTTCTCGTTTGCACAACAGTCACGTTGGACACTAGTATGCTCGTATGTATGTCAACACTGGTCGGCTGAATAATATCTATGCAACTTGGATACTTACACAACGAAAACGTACAATAGATGCAAGGACAGTAACGTAATCGTGGCGGCGTACCGTTATTCTGCATATTCTCAAACGCAGGATTTTTATCGGCATTTGCTAGCTGACGTACCTTTTTTGCGTATTAAGTTAAATATGGGAGGTTGATGACCCCATAAATTATTTTGTAATAAAATTATATGCTTAATTTTTATAAGAAAATATCGGAGATGAATATATCTGCTTTATGTACGTTTAATTTGACCTTCTAAAGACAGGAATTGTAATAGAAAACATGAAGGAATGCGCGTTCCTAAGCTAACATACAATTTCTTTTTTCGATTTTCAGGAAAACATTCTCTTACGTATACACCTTCACATTGCAAGCGGCGAGGCTGAAGACATGTGCAGCGCGAGGCATTGTGTACCGCATCAGAAATTCGCCATGACGCTCGTCGAGCAAAGCGTCTGCGGAGTTTGCGGTGCTACGTCGGAGCCACTGCCTTTTACACAGGTTCGTGTAATTAATATATCATGTTTTTCACATTGCATGTGCTTATCATATATTGCTACATTATTATATAAAAAATCACTCAAGAAGTATCGCGTTCGAAAAATGGAAACACGGGCGTCTTTCAATTTTTTGATGACTGGCTCATTACAAAGTTATAAAATTGAGATCGTGATTTTAGAGAGAATATATAAAAATGAAACGCAAAGATATTATTTTCGTTTCTGAAGTGAAACGCGCCAAATTGACATTCGATCGCGTCTTCGAACGACCTTTCCGTTTTTCCTTCCGTTTACGTTTTCGTACGTTTACGTTTACGTGCGATCGGTGCGTATAGTATTCATCTTAGATTTTACCTGAGGCATATAGAACCTTTGTATGTTTTTCCTCTTTCTATGAACATCTGCTCTTTTAAGATGTCTCACGGTTTTCTTACCTTTTACCTACCTAAGTATTTAGTGTCTTTTTTTCTCACGTTTTATTTTTATTTCAGGAAAGAAATTTAGAAAAACAGAATTTGTTAGTGAAATTATTAACAAAATTAATGAAAAACTCAGTATAAAGATATTCTACTCGTAATCAAGTAGAAAAACAACTTTTATGTATTTTATTTCGATTAAGAGATCCTTTTTCTATTTTTATTTTTTACGAATTTTGGTTATTTTTTATTTTTACTTATCTAATCGTGACAATAAAATTTTCTTCCAAATTATGCTTTGTTTAAAGCATCATTAATTCTGCAAAAAATCTAAATTTACAATCATGAAAATAAAGAGATATTTCGTTTTTTTTTAAATATTGTTTACGCTTGTTAAAATTGTTTTGTAATCTTGTTGCACAGTAGTTATATAACGGATAGTTATAAAACAAGTGTGTTTTATCAAGTATATATGTTTCGTTGATTTATTTTTATTTGATTTGCAACTGCGAATTGTTGAAAGTGGACTGAAATTTGATTTCACATATTGACATATCTGCGCACTAACATCTGCTGCATGATTCCTTTTATTGGGCCTTGTTTTAATAAAATATCAGTATTCTATCACTGATAGTATAGTATTAGTAAAATAATACATTCTTGCAACTTTACTTTATGCCATGAGTATTTCTTTGCAATCCTTTTGCAACTTGAACAACTTGAATCGCGCAAACGGAAGAGAGCAGCGTAATGCCACATATAGTGCTCAGCATCTCGTGGGTGGAGTTGGTTTTCCTTGGCGTGTTCACATCGGGCATCGTTGACCAGCGAACCGTAAAAAGCATGAAACTAGTTGCTGTTATCCACTAGCATGCAGAGTTAGCAGTATGCCGGCGGTTCAATAACAGATTCGATCAGGATATTGAAACAGATAAGCATTAATTGCATCCGTATTAAATTTGTGCAGATATGATATAATGATCAGGCTAACGAAATCGAGATTAATTGTTCCTTTTAATTATTTAAATTTGCATCAAGTTATTAATATAATATTTTTGTTTAATTTGTATCTATTAAAGTATAGTGAATGGTTTTATTATTCTATTATGGTAATTTATTTAAAATTATTTAAACGCGAAACAGCAAATTTTATTATAAATCTTATCAAAATCTATTAGTTTTATGCGATTCCTATCGCAATTCTGCCGATATTAAATACGATAGATCATACATCAAATTTATTACTTTTTTGTTAGCAAAATTTATAGAAGATATTTATAGAAGATATACAGTCTGCTTTCAATGATTTTGGCTTGACAATCTAAGTATATGGCTCTTATTGCTTCTCGTTTACTAAAAATTCTTAGTTTCCAACTTTTTGGTCTTTGGTTATTATTATATGACATATAAAATTGTCCTTCCTTTGCCAATTATAATTTATAAATCTTGACCTTTTTGAAACTTTGAATTTATTAAATAAAAAAAAAAACATATACCATCGTCTCCATTCTTTTTTCAGATGGTTCATTATGTGTCTGCGTCAGCGTTAACGTCTCAAGCTCATCAAACGCCACTAAATTCTAGAAATAATCCGGATCTGTTCGGGCAACTTCTTCGAAGAGCTGGCGGCATGGGGGACATCCGTGATTGTCCGGTAAGCTAACCGAGCGTATTTTATAAATCTTTGGTCAAATTTGTGACGAACGCGTTAAGCCTCGCGCGTTCTGCCGCGTTTTGTCATCAATTTCGTGGTAGCCCACTCATAACACGTTGCATTTTAAATAAGGTTACGTAGAACTGACTCATTCGAATACGAGTTTTATGAATACATTCTATCCACGAATTTACATCCGGTTCTATACTTTCTCTCGAAAATGGAACGCCAACGCAGGAAAGAAGAACATTCTTGTTTTAAAAATATCTTTAGTTTCAACGTGGAAATTATAGATTATATTGCGTTAATCGAAGAAAATTTGCTTGAATGAAGTCATTTATATAGTTCAAACGAGAGAAAAAAGTTGAAATTCTTATACCTAAGAAGATTATAGATTGCGTATATATAAGTTTTGATTTAACATTTCTTTTTTTTCTGTAAAGTCGATCAAAATGTGATCATGAAATTATTATTATTGTTTCACGATTTGATAATAATATTACAATAGAAATATATTTCTGTTCGTTTGTTATTCTTAGAGTTCTTGCGGTGCGAAAATTCAAATCTGTCGGACCTTGATGAATCGACCGGAAATAGTTTCCGTCGGCGTCGTCTGGGACAGCGAACGACCGTCGTTGGAGCATATCATGGACGTTTTTGCGACCGTGGGCACGTCCCTTCGACTAAGTGACGTCTTCCATAGCGTGGTAGACTCACGATGGGGCGCTTCTACCGTGCATAATCTCGTAGGAGTTGTTACCTATTACGGGAAACATTATTCTACGTTCTTCTTCCATACGAAATTGAAGGTCAGTGTTACCTTCGTATCACCAAGGTAGTTTTGCTACAGCGACTCCAGCTTTGTAGCACGACTTAACATGGCGATAAAACAAATTCTTAGGTGTGGATCTATTTCGACGATGCCACCGTCAAGGAAATTGGGCCCCGGTGGGAGCAAGTCGTGGAAAAGTGTAGGAGAGGTCGTTATCAGCCTTTGCTACTCCTGTACGCGACGCCCGCCGGTACTCCGGTTAATACCGAGAACGCCCCAAAGACTATTATCCCTTTTCCGAATAATAATGGCCTAAAGACATCCCCAAAGAATAGCGTTCGCCGTTCCATTACTCCTAGTCCTGAGAAGCCATCCATCAATAGCACTGCCAGACGTGCCATCACACCTAATCCTGACAGTCCGCCACACCTCTACACTCAACGAACCGTTTACAGTGATTACCAGAATCTCACAGACATCCAGAATAATATATTCGGCAATCAGGTATGTCGTGTTTGATCAATATTTATAAATTATTTTTTACATCTTTCTTTTACTGCAGCAAACGTGTTGACTTTGCATTTAATTTTTTGACATGAAAATAATATGACACAGGGCGTAGACGCGGTTGATGGTGAAATAGAATCGAAGTACATTAGCCGTCGCGCCGTGGAAAATGTAATGCAGCAACAGAAGAAGCAGCAGATGCAATTGACGCGTAGCTTAAGCGTGGGATCGGCGCCGCAAGACGGTATCAGCATCCCTGACCATATGAACGTGCCTCGAAGACGAGATTCCGGTAATTGGTCCGGCGATCGAAACAGCGCGTCGTCGAGTTCGTCAACCACGATGGACAACACGTATCTGTATATTGTTAATAAAATGCAGAGGACCTCGGGCGTACCTAAAAGCCCCATCAGCAAATCTGGGGAGCTCTCGAGCAGCAGCAGCGGTCATTACGACGCTGGTTACGACTCGTATTCTTTGTCTTCCACTGACAGTCTTCCACTTCAGCAGGGTTTAAAGCACAACTTACAGGTAAATAAGAAAATATTAACAAAATTAAGAGAATAACGACAAGAATTTTTGATTGTAAACTTCTAAATATCTAAATTTCTCAATCGTTACCACAAGGATGTTTGTACGTACTCTTTTGTAATTTGGATATCATTTCTTACTAGCTTGCTCAAATACCGGAAGGTTACCAACCTTCTTCCGGCGACGATTGCGAACGATTATGTAAAGAAACGGACGCGTTGCTGGATAAATCTCGTGCCGCCGAAGATGCTGGCGATCTTAACACAGCCGTCGCATTGTGTAGTGCGGCCAGCAACAAAGCCAGAGCTGCGATGGATGCTCCGTATAATAATCCTCACACAATCACGATAGCAAGAATGAAACACAATACTTGCGTCATGAGAACGAGGAGTTTACATAGGAGAATGCTGCAGGAACAAGTTACTGTTAACGGTGACAAAGAGGGTAAGCAATCGAGATATTGATTATTATGATGACGCATGCAGAATAAATAAAAATACATATTTTATACATTGCGTTCTTTTTCTTTATAGATGGGGCACCTGAAGGAAGACACTCGCGAGAGAATAGTAAATCGAGCCAACATTCAAGGCAAAGTTCGCGAGATAAAGGCAATCACTCTCGACAAAATAGTCGGGAACTTCTCGTGAACGCACCAACAACGGTGGTAGATAAACCTACCACGAAGAGTATCGAGATTTACGCTACTTTGCCGAAGAAGAAGACTCTACGTAGTAAAGCGACAGCGGTGAACGTAATCGAGGACGAGGAATACATGCTGTATGATCGCCCAACGCAAAGAACCGGCTTGTTTAGCCGCACGAAACGTTGCGAGGACGATAAGAAAGATAAGAAACGCGCGAGGAGCGAAGAGAGGAACAAGAATGTGTCAAAGGATTTTTCGATAGCACCATCTAGGTTGTCACCGTCTCCAAAAGGGGTAAAGATCGAAAAGCCAAAAGAAACCGAGATTAACGCAACTGTCGTCAGAAATACACAGCTCAACAATACGGTCGAGCAGAAGCAGGGCAAGAAGCAGCATAAGATTCGCAGAAAGTTACTCATGGGCGGATTGATCAAGAGGAAGAATAGAAGTATGCCAGATTTGCGAGAAGGGCAGGATGGCCAGGCAAATGTGAATACGGAAAGATCATCCGCCTTACCAAAACAGTCAGTAGACGATTCCAGCGTTGGTCTAAAAGGCAATGATGTAAGTCAAACACTGAGTGGTTACTTATCGGAGGGACACCTGGAGTTTGCCGGCAACAATGGATCTGGAAATACTAGCAATCCAAATCTCGAAAGAAGCCGTTTGATGAGAAAGAGCTTCCACGGTAGCGCCGGCAAAGTGTTACACGTGGCAAAAGTGCCTCCGCCCCCTCCGCTCAGGACCACTTCTCAGCTTAGCAAGTCTAAGTGTTCGGGCGAAGTGCACAATGAGCAGCAATCCGACAAAGCTGCATATCCTTTGCCGGATAATCGGTGCGTGCCGAATTCGTCGCAGGAACAAAACAACGTTTATTGGAATCACATGAACACGAGCAACTCGACTAACGTGACGAACAGGAACTCAGATTATGCTGATTACTCCTCGGAATCGCATTCGCTTCCTTTTCTACCGTCTTACAATGAACAGAATACCAATATTTCTGGAGCATGTCAAATAAATTACAACAACAAGCCTAGGATTCAAGATGACGTCATACAATACGCTAACGGTATACTCTACGAGCCGACCTTCGTTGTCACTCGCGCAGACGTGCACAATGAGCAGAGTCCGCCTAAACAACAATTTCAGCCGGATTCCTTACCACCTTATCCCGAAAATGGCAATATTTCGCATTCGCGGCAACCGAGCGAGGAGTTTCCACCACCGCCGTATCCATCAATTCATTCGGTGTCGCATTCAAGACAAACCAGTGAGGATTTCCCACCGCCGCCGCCACCGATCGATGAGCCGACTCCTCTTCAAGAAGCTCAACAACATCAAGCTTCCGTTAAATCGCAACAGCAACGTCCACAGCAATTCGAAGCGCAGCAAATTGGCACCCTGTTGGCGCAGTTGCAAAACAAAAGGGAGCAGATCTTAACTGACGATTCGAATAAAGAGAAACGAGCGCAAGAGCACGAGGACGAGGAGAAATCCTCGAGCGAAACGTGGTTGAGAGAGCTACAAGCTAAACAGGCCGAGAGGAAAATGAAGAGGCAAGCACCTTTAAATCAAGACATTCCAAAAGTTAGAACTCCGTCGATGCCGACGATTCCAGGACCGACTGTCGCCAGAAGAACCAGTGATTTAATGATGAATAATCTTGGACAGAATTACGATCAAGGTCGCGACGTCACGGACTGCCCGAGAGTCGCTTCTTCGGTAAAAGACATGGCTGCTAGATTTGAACAGATCAAGCTGCAACCAGCCTCGAAGTCGGACACAGACGTGAAACCTCAAACAAAGCAAAATGTGAATTGCGTTTCGCCGATGTTAATATCAGGAAACGATATGCCTCAGGAAACGTCATCGATGGAGAACGCGAAGTCGGCAAAATTACCTTCCGAGAATACCGTAGTTTTTACGAAGACAGAAACTTTGAATTCTCAGACCGTTTCGAACTCCAGTTTCGATTCGAGTTCCAGCCAGAACAGCTTTATCGCGATGGTGCCATCAAGCGAATCCGTTCAACAAAGCGAATTAAATGCCGTGATGTTATCTATGTCCTTGACGCTCCCGCACGAGAATGGTTTGCCTGTTGATTATCCGGAAGATGACATCAGCGAGGTGGCGATGCAGAACACTATACAAAACACAACAATACTGCCGAACGAGGAGGACATTGCTCCGCGAAAGGTGAAACGGCGGATTGGAAAGAAGAAAAGCGTATCATTCTGTGACCAAGTGGTGCTCGTTGCAACAGCGGAGGACGACGAAAAGGATTCGTATATACCCAATCCTATTTTGGAGAGAGTCCTGCGTTCCGCGATGAACAAGCCTGAAACTGCTCAAGTACTGCGAGAAATCAGAAGTCTTCAGGAGGCAGAGACGATTCGCGAGAATACCGCCGCGAAATTCCAACAACAGACCCTTCCTTTAAAGAGCGAAGCTGATAGCGTGCCGGCGACACCTTTCCAGGACCAACTAAGGAGCGTTAATCTAATTCCAGACACCATTAAGCCCACATTTGGACGGCAAAATTCAGGCGATTTGATTGGATCGTTAACGGATAAGAAGTCTTGCGGGTCTTGTGGGAACGAAGGGAAAGACGTGGTCGATCGTCCTATGAGAGAGACCTATGCTGGTATTCCCGTGAACACTTCGAAACCGACGTCCTATTCACTGCAGCTGCAACAGCAGATTAGATACACTCAAAATGGATACACTCAATACGTGCAGTCGGTGTACCCGCAGACGCAATCGTCCCATCCAAGAAATCAAATAATTCCTTTGTCGCAAACCCAGAAGCCAGCTAGTCCTTACCCGACGCAAATGAACGGGCAATACATTCAAAATGGAATGCAGCAAATGAAAATACTGCCTCAGAAAAACGGCTACGGACCGTATTATCAGCAACAATTGCACAACCAGTTGGAGCAGCAGCACAATCAAATGAACAAGCAGGCGACCGTTCAGCCGCAGCAGAATACTCTGAATCAAAGAATTCCGTCTCACAATGCCAGCCCGATAACTGTCCAGCATTCGCAGCAGCAATTTTATCCGCCTAATCAGTCGCCGAATCCATATCAAAGTCAATACTCTCAAAGTTCCTATCAGGGTCATCCCTATCAAACTGTTCTTCCGCAAAGCAGAGCGGGCCAACCATTGCCGCAGTATCAGCCACCGTCTAATTCACTAGCCTATCAACAGCAGCAACAGCAGCAGCAACAAAACGCGCAGAACTATCAGCAGAGACATGACAACTACCAGCGACAATTATCATCTCAGAAGGTAGAGCAACAAGGTCCCATGGTGTCCAATCAAATGTATCCCAAGACTCTGCAGAACGGCCAGATACAGCCGAATGTGAAATATCCGGCCTATCAACATCCTCCGCTTTCCAAACAGATGCACTTTGCGATGTCCACTGCGAAGGTCGTTCCGATGGTGGTGCAGCCACCTCTGCAAACGCCAACAGGCATCGCGACTACCGTGAGAGCACACGTTACACCCTGCAATCTCTGTCGGAAGAGAAATGTACTTGAGCCAACGCTGTATTGCACGGATTGCGATTTTTACATGTCGCGTTTCCGACCAACTAACAAAACCACTTGAGTTGGTCCGTGTGAAGACAATTAAAAGGTTTGCCGGTTTCGTCGAATGTTGATCCTCTCCGACGAAGAAATAGTGTCGTCCTCTTCGTGATGAATCAATTAATTACCGTATCCAAAAAGTAACAACTATAGTTATTGATGTTCACAAAAATCCAAAATGTTTGTATTTTCTATAACCGCGTTGTATTACAATTTAAGCGATTTGCGATGCGCGCAGTCGTAAGAATAATGCAACACCGAAAATTAAGCAATGCTCATTTCTTATAGGTATATGCAATTATATGAATAAATTTTTATTTAGCCATGTCTCGGAAAATTAAGTATAAAATTAAATATACAGTATATTAAGAAAAACAGTATTAATAACTTTTTAGATGACATTCGATGAAGTACCGAAATATATATATATATATATATATATATATATATATATATATATATGATTTATATTATTTTGTATAAATATTATATGACTTTCGATTATAAAGACCCTCATTGTGCAGCTACTAGTTATGCTCGTGTATGATTGTATCGATAGAGCCGTATTTTTTATAATTTATATTATTTGTAGAAAAATTGTACTTAATCCCATCATTAGACATATTTCGACGTGCTTAATGAATTAGGTTATTATTGTAACAGGCGTGAAACTCTAACATAACATTAAACCATCCGCTAAACATTTGTGTTTTATAAAATATTTCATCAATGTATTTAAATTGCGGCGTTATATTCATACTTGCGGTACATATTTTTATTTGTATATAGGTAAATGTCATCACGCTTCTCTCTTAAGTTCAGCACAACCAATAATTAATTTTGTCAATTATAGTTGAGTTGAGCGAACTACATTTTCCGTTTCTGTGTAATTGCATATTCTATTTTATTGCGGAGATGAGAAGTTAGAATTGTGATACTAGCCATGCTACATAGAATTTTAGAATCTCGTTAGAATATAGAGTAACTGTATTGCAAATTATGAGAGAAGAATTAAGTAGGAAAGAGGTGAAACTTGATCTCTGAGAATGCGTGGAGTTTATTTTATGTTAACAATCTTTTAAGTTACGTTTTGTATATTATTAACATGTGCATGTATCGAATGTATCGCGTTACATTGTATTACTTTACTTACTTTTAAGCGCTAGATCAATGTACAAATATTCGATTTTATACTTTTTGTATGAGTATTTTGTTTTAAAAATACTTTACTTTTACAGTGACATTAATAAAGTCCCCTTGAGATATATAATGGAGTTGAATTTTTTTAAATCACTGAATCAAATTATTGGCTGCCCCCTTCCTTACACTGATAAAAATAGGGGAGAGTTGCCGAATGCATACCAGTCTCCTAAATCATACCTCATCAATATTTCATATTATTACTTAATATAAGCAATATTTAGTAATAAGAAAATGGAATAAATGAGAAATGAGTAATATCAGAGAGAAGTCTGAGAGAGGCCATTCCGGCTTTTTTCGTGAAACCGTCGAAAGCCCCTGTACACTATACATCCATTTTCGAAATTGGTACTATATAGCCACACGTTTATTTTCCGATAAAACATCATTTTGGTGCGCGTCCGTGCTACATCTGCAAATGTAGTAGTGTTATATGTCTAACAATTTAATTTTATTTAATCTGGTACTAATATAATATCATTTCAGTTTGTCATAAAAGCATAAGACATGTATGAATCTCAATCTAAACGTTAAACGGAGGTCGAATAATTAGAAATAGAGCGACACGGCTTAAAATTACCAAGATATGCAAATTAAACGTTATTTATCATACTACATATAATACTATGCAGTACATACACACGGTACCATAAATACCTTCCCACGTGAAGATAACCACGTCCGAGTCAAACAACAAAACAGCTGATGTTGTGTCTATAATATTTACATTTAGGAAAGATTCGCAAATGTTTCTCTTCAACCTTCATCGTTTCGAATATTTTCCTTGGCGTAGTCAGTACATGGCACATTTAGTAAGACATTCTCCGTGATACAGTGCAGATATAATGGCTCAAATACGTACTTATATTGAAAATATTTGGGAGGCTTGCGTCAAATTACCCCCCACAGAAGGTATATATTGCTATCATTGTCGGAAACTTTTTAAACGAACTGCAGAAATAGAAGCACACTTGTTCCATGTGCATAATATATTTACCACGGAAGGCAACTTTATATGGAAATACGAAAGACGAAATTGCTCGCCATGGCGATATTTCACACACGACGGTCTCGAACAGAAGTATATTCCGAATTGCATAATTTGTGGAAAAGGTGTTCGTGTACATTATAAGAGTACTTTAAATAACCATCTGAATAAACATATAAAAAAGGTGTATAAAATACGAGAAAAAATTAATAGCTGTAGCGGACTATCGCAAGATTTCACAGTTGACACGGAAAATTTTAAAACAAACTGCAAACATTGCAGTTGGTCTATTAACACATTTGATGGAAGAATGAACTATGAATATAAATTAATGTTTCATCAGGCTATGTGTCGTAATATAAACAAGCACTCTGAATCTGATGGAGGAACTGGTCATTATAACGTAGATGCAATGATACAACAACCTGTAGTAGAAAATTATGCGTCTACAAGTTTTCATAATGATAGACATGAGCGACGTTCTGAAAATCAAGA
>NW_020213323.1:0-1104 GCF_003070985.1 Temnothorax curvispinosus | reverse complement strand
TTAATGTACCGATGTAGAAAACGGTACTACGTAAAAAATGAGCACAAGAAACGTGTCTCGAAGCAGTGCAATTTTAAGAAAAGTGGCAAAGCTGGCACTTGGTTCGGAAAAAGTCATCTTGACGTGGCAACAATATGTAAAATTGTTGCTTGCTTTTTAATGATAAAACATCCACGTCAAGATGACACGCAAGATGAAACTGGCGTTTCGTCGACCACGATTGTTGACTGGTTCAATTTTTGCCGAGAGGTAATTATATTTTAACATATTTTCATAAATACACGCATGCACGTACGCACGCACGCCGCACCCACGCGCACACACACACATACACACATGTAAAATGTATAAAACAAAATATTAATAATATTATTTTTTCTTACAGGTCTGTGTGTTCTGGGCTGAAAAACATAGTGAAAAACTTGGTGGCCCAGGATGCATAGTCGAAATCGATGAAGCAAAAATTGGAAAAAAAAAATACAATCGTGGTCGGCTCGTAAAAGGTCAATGGATTTTCGGAGGATATGAGCGAGGCACAAAGAAGATTTTTATCATGCCAGTACAGGATCGAACTGAAGAGACACTTCTGGCGTGTATTAAAGAGTGGATATTGCCAGGCACTACCATCATGTCAGATTGTTGGAAGTCCTATAATTGTTTAAACAATAAAGGCTTCCAACATCTGACAGTAAACCACTCATATGATTTTGTCGATCCTGAAACTGGTGAGAACTTTTTGCCATAGTTAACTATATTATTACTGTTTATTTGTATATTGTTCTGATACATTTTTTAAATTTACAGGCGCGCATACGCAGCATATAGAGCGTGTTTGGAGAGAAGTTCGCGGAAATATCCCAAGGTATGGAACCAGGGAGGATCATGTCCTTGGATATTTGAGCGAATATCTCTTCAAACGCGCCTATAGCCGCTTGGAGCGCATAGAAATCTTCTTTGATGTCATCGCAGAATTATATCCTCCGACATCCACTTTTGAGGACCAGCCAGAAGCATCTGATGACGAACCAAGTACCAGCACTGCTTAGAGATACGTTTTTTGTGCTCATTTTTTACGTAGTACCGTTTTCTACATCGGTACATTAA
>NW_020213322.1:0-3170 GCF_003070985.1 Temnothorax curvispinosus | reverse complement strand
TGCGCGCGAAACAATAAGACCATTCACGAGGCTATTGACACAGCTGCTGTTTGTAGGCACAGGTGTCCGGCGATAACGACAAGTGGGGCAATCCCTACTCGATCGAGGTAGGCCAGCCGAGCCGAGGAATCGAGGATTCGTCTCTCGGCTCTCGATGCGAACAATCTCGCATCGAGGAACTCGTCTCACTTCCTAAATTCCAACTTAGCGTATTGTGTTGGCTTCCTGTAGTCAGGAGCATCGGCGTAAGATAGATAAATTAATCTCAACGCGTGCGCTAACAACGAGCGAGAGCGAGAACGATCCCGCTCAACGGTGCGTAATTCCGCGAGTCCATGTAACGTAGCTATAAAACAAAGAGTGTTGTGAGGCGGAAGTTGCCGTGCCCGAATTGCAACACATAGCTGTCAGCACACATCTCGAATATTGCCAAACTCACCTGAGGTGGCATTCCGGGTGTTGCAAGCGGCTTTCAGGTCGCTCACCCGGAAGCAAAAGCCCTGACAGCTAAGTCAGCATCGCGGAAGTAATACGCGAAGAGATAAAAAGCCCGCCCTTCCGAGAAGCGGCGGGCAGTCTAGAACGTAAGGCTAATCGCGCACGACCAACGTAAATTATCCTATTGTGAACGCCCGCGAGTCAGGGCAACAAAATTAACGACATTAGTGTATCAAGTTAAAAAGGTCTTTATTAAAATATCGTTGGACAAGAACTCTGGCAACGTTATTCTTCCTTCCTCCCGGCGGATCCAAAAGAACTCAGTGCCGACCCCTCGAATCAGAGGTACGGCACAACAAGAGAAATAAATTATATTTTACCTTTGGTTACGGAAATTACGTGTGACGATTATTCGATCGAGACAACCTGCAAAGACTTACCTATCCCAATCGTAATCTTGCCTGTCGGCCGCCCGAAATCCTCCATCGACGAACACGCACAGAGGCTGAGACCCAGCCAAGCGGTGCTGTCCAGCAGAAGCGAAGGAAGTCCCTTGAGCGGAGAGGTCCAACAGGTCCAGCGGGTCGATCCGGAGACAAATGGGAGCTGAAACAGAGTCGTAGAGAGGGGAATTAGCAAAGTCAGCGAAAGGTTGGTCATTCATCAGTATCTTTCTCGATAGGCCGAGGTTAAAATCGAGTGGCGACCGTGATAATTAATGATCTCGAGGGCGTGTGGTTAATGACGATCCTCCGTCGGGCTACACCCGCTCCTCTGGTTTCCCTCGGGCGGGTAGGGAGCTCTCGGATAGGGTTCGGTGAGAGGCCTCCCGGAAGTAATGATAGCCAGTTCCCGGGAGGTCCCTGCGAGACGCCAGGGTAGGCCACACGTCAGGTTTTTAGCCGGTAAGAGTCCGGCATAACCGCCCGCCCCACCACCGGGACGGGGGTACTCATGAGAGTTTTCCTGACGTAAAAAAAAAAAAAAAAAAAAAGGTTAGGTTAGGTTAGGTTGTGACCGGACGTCACTCTCCGGGTACGTGGATCACACGAAAATGTGAGATTTCAGCCAGATTTGCCTATCAAACGGTCGCCACTTGGTTTGACTCATATGTACCGAGAAGGTGAGTAACGAAATTACGACACGATATTGCAACGATATCACATTAATTCTCTCTTATTTTCAGGTTCTCGACGCAGGATGTCTCAACGCCCCGACGCTGCCTCCCCACTGCTGGATCATCGATGGACAACGTGGAACCACCCTCGGAGAACCAGGTAAGTAGATAATGGATACGTTTAATTAATCGGTTAATTTCTGTTTCAGGTATTTCACCCGAGCAAATCCTCTCGCCCCGGATGGATCTCAACTGTCGCTGACTGTCCCAGATCCTCGCAGAATCGCATACTGGAACGCCGCTGGACTTCGCTGGATCGATGCCGTAGGACAAGGTAAGTAGCAGGTAAGTAATTCGAAATTAACTTGACACTGCGTATATTAACAAACGATTGATTTATTTCAGATCGTCGTTGTGGTTTACAAATTCACGTTGACACATTTCGTCGAACGTTGTTACAAATGGCTATTGATTGCCTCTCGCAATTATAATACGAGCGATGTTTAACGCGCAAGTACGCGGGCGTGCTTCCTTGTGATATACCACGGTGCTAAACTACGCACTAAGTCCGAACATGAGCGAATCTTAAAAGCGTGTTACCCCGATCGCGGTATCCGAGCGACTGCCTCGAGTTGCCGAGCGCTCTCGGCTATCCCACCTCGGGATATCTATCCCTACCATCGGGTTGTTATTCACATCCTGGTACTTTTCCGTGCCAGATGCTACCCGCTTTCACTTTTCTTTGGATACTTTTTGCCTGTTTTCGTCGCCGGTTACGGCTGCGGTTCTCAATCTGCGCTTTATAACTAATCGCGCCTGCGGTTCTCAATCTACGTCTTATAACTAATCGCACGCATCGGCATGGGTCCCGCTGGACCCCGCTCCCCCGGTTCCCGGGTTCGGGTATTTCATGATTGAATGGTCTCGCTGACCCTCTGGATTCATTTCGGCGCCTCCTCTAATGACTTTCCACCCGCCGATTTTCCCCGGGCTCTCTCGGTTTCCGATATCCGGGAGTCATCGTTTGTCCCCGCTAGACTCGCTTCCGTTATCAATATCGCGTCGCGAGTCGATCGGTTGTTCTTCGGGTCGCCCTTGAGGCGTGTTTGGCGAGTCGGCCGCCCGCTGTGACCTCCGTGCCCTTTGGCGCGGGGGTCACTGTTATGACCCCGCGATTTTCGCGCCCGTCGGTGGTATCGCGTCGCGGTTCGGTGGGTCTTGGTTTGTGCGTCCCCTGAGACAACCTCCACGGCTAAGCCTTCGGCTAAGGCCTCCGTGCCCCCCGGTACGGGGGTCATTCTCGTGATCCCGCGATCTCCGCGCCCGCTGGCGTTGTCGCTTCGCGGTCCGGCGGGTCGTCATTCGGGACCCCCATGAGACAATTTCCGTGGTTCGGCTATTGGCTGCGACCTCCGTGCCCCTCGGCGCGGGGGTCACCCCTGTGACGCAGCGATCTTAGCGCCCGCTGGCGCTATCGCGTCGGAATTGATTTGATCGCCCTCCGGGTCGCCTCTGAAACGATTTACGCGGCTCGGCCCCCGGCTATGACCGCCGTGCCCCTCTGCGCGGGGTCATTCGCGTGACCCCGCTATTTCCGCGTTGGTCGTTCTCGGCG
>NW_020213321.1:0-1416 GCF_003070985.1 Temnothorax curvispinosus | reverse complement strand
AATAGAATAAAAGATTTAATCACAAAGAATTACAGAGGTAACAGTACAAAATAAAAATATTTTATTAAAATACATAAATTTTTCTTGTAAAAAAACTTGGCGCTGCTAGACCTCGAAATTTTAAATAAATAAATAAACTTATCCTATACTTAATTATAAGCCGCATTATTTGCCGTCCGCGTCGTCACGCACACCCATATCACTCACCCGCACATCCACGCTGATAATTATTTAATATTACTCCCATCGCATTTTTTTTGAATTATTTTTATTTATTGTTGTCCTTATTTATTTAAAATTTCGAGGTTTAGCAGCGTCAAGTTTTTTTACAAGAAAAATTTATGTATTTTAATAAAATATTTTTATTTTGTACTGTTACTTCTGTAATTCTTTGTGATTAAATCTTTTATTCTATTGGAAAATACATATGTAAACTTTGTATTTAAATACAAATTGTATTCCCTCGTATTGGCTTAAATATTTTAATAAAATATTTGAACAAAAATACATTCAAAAACGATACCTTAATCTGGAACAAAATAATATATTTGAAAAAGTAACCAAGCAGCCAGATCTTGCGTCATGAGGAATATTTACAGCAGCATTTGCAGTATCAATAGCATTGGGAGAAAATCCTTTAAATAAAAAATATTTAACAGATATGCCAAAAATGCGTAGACATTGTCTGAGAATCATAGAAGAGAAAATATTATTACCCTTCCCGGAAGAATAAAAACGGTATTATGAAAATAAATTCTGCGCGGAGCGCAGTGATTATTATGAAAATGCATTCTGCGCAGAGCGCAGTAAAATTGTGAAAATGCATTCTGCGCGGAGCGCAGTGATTATTATGAAAATGCATTCTGCGCTAAGTGCAATAATTATTATGAAAATGCATTCTGCGTTAAACGCAGTATACAATAAAATGTATTTATTATAATCAGTTTAAATAACAAACAGAAATCAATAAAAAATATGCTCCGTTCAACAACCTGCATTATATTATTTTTTAGTGAACTAGGCCTACAGGGGAAACCACTTAAAAAAAAAAACATTAACAATAGTACCTCATGGGTGACGAGGAAATCTATTGTCGTGATTTTACAAACATAGGTTAATTTTAAACCCTAATTTACTCACTATTCATTTCTTTCTAAGGGGAACAGTTAGAACATCTCAAATCTCAATAATTGAGAATTCAAAAAATGATGTTTTAGGACAATAAAAAAGTGTGCAAGTAGAAACTTGCACATTGCTTCCTTATAGCTTTTAAGTGTGCAAGTAGAAACTTGAACATTGTATTCTCATAGTTTTTAAGTGTGCCAGTAGAAACTTGCACATTGCTTTCTCATAGTTTTTGAGTGTGCAAGTAGAAACTTAGACATTGCTTTATCATAGTTTTTAAGTGTGCAAGTC
>NW_020213320.1:1753-4472 GCF_003070985.1 Temnothorax curvispinosus | reverse complement strand
TCCCGGCAACCTCAGTTCAGCGTGAAAATCTGCTCCGCGCCCGAACACTCCTTAATGTTCTTCATCGTCCTCGTTGTTCTTCCTTCCATTACCGTCTCAATCGCTTCCACATCTATCTCCACCGTTCCTCTGACTTTCGTCCTTTCTTCCATCTTTCTTTCCTTCTGCGGTATCTGAAATAAATTATCGAATATCTTATGTTTATCTCCTCTGCTTATCGCCTATGTATTCTCCTGCATTCTTCTCCTCCTCTATTTTACCATACCCTTATAGCCAATCCTTACCTTTGACACTATTCGCAATCACTTTTCTCTATATTACAGCCTTCTTTCTTTTGTCGTACTTTTCGTTACGCAGCTCGTTTTTACAGTCGCCACGTGCGTCTCTTACCTGTTCCCCTTCTTACTTTCTATCCCTTCTATCGAACTCCCGTTTTTGCCACCTGTCCGTTGCACGCGTTGCGGCGACATCGGTCTGTTCTGCCGCCTTCTATCTCTTGCTTTTGCCGTCCGTCCGTCGCACACGTTGCGGTGATACTGGTCTGTTCTGCAGTTATCACCTCCGTTGCCACTTCCTCTTCCCCAGGTTTCCCTCCTCTCCTCTCCTTCTCCGTATCTTCTCCCTCTCTACCTCTCTTCGCCTCTTTATTTTTTCCGCCATTCACTCCTCTCTTCCAACATTCCTTTGTTTTCATTTCATATCAACTCTTTGTTGTCCACCCACATTTTCTGGTAACCAATTGTTGTTTTCTTTCCTGCCTCTTTTTCTTCTTTTGCTCTCCTTATTTCCTTCTGTATCCGTCTTTCCATTTTGGTGAGGTCGTCATCCAAAAAGCTGTCATTTTTTCCCTAACTCCCTCCTCGTTCTCATTATCTCCCTTTTGACCTTCCAGTTCCTGCATTTAGCATTATCATTTTATTATTCCCGTGTCCTATTTCCTGCGCTTCCTCGATGACTACTTCTGTTTTATTTATTTCTCCTATCATCTTCTCAATCCTCTCCTTCTTTTCTGTCTCTTTTCCTCCCGTCGCCTCCTTCACAATTATATTGTTTCTCCTTCTTTTTCTCTCCGCCACTTCTAAGTTTTTTTTTATCTCTTTCCATTTCTCCATTAATACTTCACCCTTCTTTCCCTCTATTCCATTCAAGCCCGCTTTCTCGACCTTTTCCTCCAGCCTTCTCAACCCTTTCTCAATCGAGTTTCTTTGCTTTCCCCATTCCTTCTCCCTTTTTTTAAATTCCTCCTTCAACCCTTCCATTATATTTTGTATTTCCTCTTTGTCTTTTTTTCTTTCCTTTTCCTGCTCCTCCATTTTCCTTAGAATTTCCTTAAACATTTCTTCCGCCGTTATGCTCTCTTTCCTTTCTCTATCTTTTATGATCTTAGTTGGCGGCAATCTGCTCATCTTCTTTAGTTCGTTAAATTTCTCCAGTATATCCTCTTCTAATTTTGCTGTTAACTTCTCCTCGATTTCTCCTCTTTTCCTTTTCTGTATACAAGTTACTATCGAGCCTGCGCTCCCTCTCCTTATGTCTAGCCCCTCCGTTTTCATTGGCCTGCTCACTGTCACTCTTTCACGTTCTACCTCCATCTGCCACCTTCGTAACCCTCTTTCCCCTATCTCTTGTCCGCTATTCGTTATCCAGCTTTTCCTATCCTTTCCAATATCCCTAGCCCGCCTCTTTCACCGTGCTGCTCTCTTTCTATATTCCGCGTGTTCCCTGCTCGTGGCCGTTATCCTCACACCGCTTTCCCTCTCTTCACTTCACGTACTCTCTGCCAGTCCTATTTTCACTCACTGTTTCAGCACCCTTTTTCTCCTCTATTCTGTCCTTTCACGGGTTCCCTCCACTATCTCGCTAACTCTCGCTCCTCCACTTTCTCCTCCCTCCCGCGCCTCTCCGCCAGACCCCTCCTAGCCCTCCTAATCTGCCAAAATGCACTCGCCTAACCCCCACGTGCCACACTGTTTCGACCCGGAACCGGAAGTCCCGTAATTTGTGGTACTATTTCGTAGATATTTCTACAAAAAAAATAACTATTTTTACAAAAAATTAAATATTTTAACAAAAATGTACAAATTTATATTTCTAGTTAAATTTTGTAATTATTCATAGAAATTTTTTCCGTCAGGGTGACGGAGGTGCTAATTCGTGCATTTTCTGTATATTTTAAAAGGTTCTTGGCGCAACACCGATCTCTACTTCCATTTAATATCGGACATGACAATTTCCGACGTTAAGCATGGCTAATACCAGGATCATACAGAGGATTGCCCCTTTTAAAATATACAGAAAATGCACGAAATTAGCATTTCCGTCAGGAGAGGTTCACTGGCGCACAGTACAATTGCGCACGTTGCAATTGCACACAGTACTATTGGACACATAAAGTCGCGCGTCGTACAATCACGCACCGTACAATCGCGCACAGTTCGTTTGGACACATTTTATTGGCGCACAGTACAATTGGACACCGTTGTTTTTGGACACAACACATATTATTAACTTATTTAAATAAATAAACGTATGTTGCATTGGACACGGTTTTTGCGCACCGTACAATTGCGCACCGTACAATCGCGCACCGTACAATCGCGCACCGTACAATTGCGCACCATACAATCGCGCACCGTTCAATCGCGCACCGTATGTACAATCGCGCACCGTACATGTACAATCGCGCACCGTACAATCGCGCACCGTTCAATCGCGCACC
>NW_020213320.1:0-1653 GCF_003070985.1 Temnothorax curvispinosus | reverse complement strand
GGGGGGGGGGGGGGGGGGGGGCGAAGGCCCCCCCTCGCACCGCTTCGTCTGTGTGTGTGTGTGTGTGTGTGTCCACGCGAAACGAGGTGCCACATGGGTTCATGACGCGCTTTACAACTTAGCATGTACTTTAAGTTGTAAAGCGAGTTCCACGCTTTCAACCACGGGGGGGTGCGAGGGCGGGGGCCGAATCGAGCAACGCAATTGGTCGAAAACTTATGGCTTAATCGTTGTTGTCCGTGCATACTAACATAACCTTAACAGCCAATCGGAACGTCCGACAAAGCTTCGTTTTAAGAAGTCAACAGTATGGATTCGCTACCGCTTAGGGTTGATTTATAATAGCCATAACCGTTGATTTAAGCCGTAATCTTTAAGAAATTGACCAATCACAGTCGAATGTGAGAAGAATAATCGACTGTGATTGGTCAATTTCTTAAAAATTACGACTTAAATCAACGGTTACGGCTATTATAAACCAACCCTTAGGGCCGTGTCTTAAGTTCTTGGCTGTGATTGGCTGATTTACTTACTGCTTGAGTTTTAGGCTGGTTTCACATGGGGCGTAAGATGCGTATGCGTAACTTGCGTCAGCCAATCAAATCGTCTCAGCTACTATACGCGTGTGATACGATTAAATACTGAGACGATTTGATTGGCTGACGCAAGTTACGCATACGCATCTTACGCCTCATGTGAAACCAGCCTTACTGCTTAAGTTTATCTATGTGCCACGGCCTTAAGAGTTTGGCAACTGAGTGAACTCACGTGTATTGGCTTTGGAATAAAACGGCGAGAGCCAATAGAATTATTCTAATCTTTAGGTTGTAACTGAACGATACGTAATCGGGCTACGGGGTACGCGATTTTGTCCTCTAAGTCATCGGTCGCCACTCGGTTTAACCTTAAACTACCGAGAAGGTAGGTATTCGTAATGCAAACGGATCAAAAGTTGAACAATTTGTTTAAACAATTTTATTTTTTTATCCCGCCACGGGTGCCTTGTCAGCATCGCCTGTGCTCTGGATACCGCTAGGTATGACCTGGATCGGCCAGCCAGGGATGCCTGTAGTCCGGACAGCCGCTTGATCAGGTGTATATATATATACGTATATCTCCTTAACCCATTCACTTTTTAGATTCCCGCCACGGGTGCCTCCTCTGTGCTGCTCTGCCTAATGCCTCCGCTATCTATCATTCGCCTGCCTCATCCATGGAACCAAGATGGCCGGACAACCGCTTGATCGGGTAAGTCCCCGCACTAAGGTAAGTCAACGCAACTAATTCTCTTTTATTTTCAGGTTTCGTCTACGGGTGCCTCATCACCATCGCCGATGTCATGGATCACCGCTGCTCACCGATGTCCAGGATCACCGCGTCTGGAAGATGGCCGGACAACTAGGTAAGTATGAGAATTATCCGTATAACTACGATTAATGCCGTTTCTTTTCATGTTTCCGCCACGGGTGCCTCATCTATGGCCTCCTCTGATGCAGGATCGATGATGACCTTGAAGCTCGGTCAACGCTAACACTAAGATGGCCGGACAGCCGCTTGTTCAGGTAAGTTGAAAGTAAGTAACTGATATTTTTGTATAAAATTTTTGCAAATAATTATTGCTTTTATTGTTAACTATCGTTTCACAATGATGGT
>NW_020213319.1:0-2654 GCF_003070985.1 Temnothorax curvispinosus | reverse complement strand
GGATTTTCAAGGTCCGAGAGAGAGAGGGAGAGAGAGAGAGAGAGAGACTATTTGCGTGTTTTACTACACATGTTCTCCGGGGCGAAGCCCGGCGGGGCATGCTAATATATATATATATTTTAATATACATCAGTTATGTATATTGTTGCGTGCATGCCGCCCGGTATGCTTTTCAAAAAAAAATAGTACGCCCAGGCCGACAGTGAGTCCGTGACTCTTCGGATTTCTCTCAGACACTTATTCACACTCGCGCACTCACGAAAATAACGACTCGTTTATTAAAAGACTGCTCGCTGGACGCTTCAGCTTGGAGTTCGAAAAGCATACCGGGCGACACGCACGCAACGGTGTTAGGTATACATACTTCTACGGCGGGGTGAACGATTTCTATGAAATCTTCGATTCTATGAAATCTTTCCATTTCTTTTTATACTTTGCTTTACTCGCGAACGTTTTCACACTACTGACTGACTGACTGACTTAACTGACTGCAGAGGACCGAACCAGAGCTCAGAAAAGTAATTAAGATAAAATATATCTAGCATTTAAATGGCGAGCAAGAATTCGCGGGGACATCGCTTCATAGTTTACGATATACGATATACCTTAAATATTGACTCGTTTCTTGACGAATTATTTTGTTCATTACAACGCAAAACATATAATCATAACCAGAACATACAAGTAAATTTCCTTTTGAGCAATAGTTTAATATAAAAATACTTACATTTGTGGGCCAAAATAATTACAACAGCCAGCGAAAATTACTAACAGTTTGTAGATTAGTTTGACAGCTAACAGCGCGGAAGCTCACATGTGAAGTATATCTATTGACCGGTTGCCAACCGAAAAATGCGTTTAACATGAAAAAAAGTGACAAAGAGTGGTGGCAAATTTTGCCCATTTTTTGGACCTTGAATTTCAAATTTTTTAATGGCAAATAGTACTATTAGATAAAACATTAATCCCAGTAAAATTTCAAAATGAGCATAAGCACGGTTCCGGAGATACAAAGGGGTGAAAGTGATGATTTCCAGTCAGGGTGTATTGCATAAGGAAGAATGCGTGGTTGAAGTGTACGTATTATTGAGAGTATTTTCTGTCGAATGAATCACATCTACGATTCATTGTTCAGAAAATGTACGATCTACTATTCACCGCTATTTCATTTATACTTTATATAAAACACCCTGAAAATACGTTCCTTATTAACCACTGACCAAGTCTTTGAAGCAATTCAATTACCGAGGAAATACTCAAAGTGAATGATAAACAGCCCGATTCGTGAGAAACGGTGTCAAGTTTCACTTCTACTCCATCTATCTCGGGAAATTTTCATGCTAAAGACAAAAACTAAGGTCATATTTGAATCCGGTGTAAAAAAAATCTTTAAGAAACGATATGTTCACTTCGTCATATATATTTTATTCCTTAGTATAGACACTTGAAGAGTTTCGTGTACTTTCATGTATTATGGGAAACCATCACTTTCACTACTTCATATCTCCGGAATCGTGCCTATGCTTATCTTAAAATTTCTCTGGGATTAATAATGTCCCATTATATAATACTATTTAGCTTAAAAAGAAGTTTGAAATTTGAGGTCCAAAAAAAATGGGCAAAAAAACTGGTTTTTTTGCCATCACTCTTTGTTCTTCATTCGAGATGTCCTAAACTGCCTCTGTCCTAAAGTGCCTCCTTCTCCCCTAACTATTAATTAAAAATAAAAGTCAATCCACTAATTAGAAAAGAAACTTAAGGTTCAAAAAACTTATTTTTCTTTTATACCTATTTTTATTGATACAATAGATAGAAAATAGTTACAAAGATAATAGATTATAAACGAAATTTGAACCGTAAATCTTATTGAAAAAGTTTTCTGGTAATATAGAAATTGAAGAAAAAAATAAAATATTGAATAAATTATTAACTTTGTAACATAAATGTTAATGACAGTAATGTATTCACTTTTTTTGTGGTTTCTATAATATTGTCAACAATATGATGCGGATATCAATAATCTCTATATATATATAAAATAGATTGACTGTATGTCTGTTCTTTATACACTCTTAAACTATTCGACCGAATTTTTACCAAAAGTATATAAAATAGGGGTAAAATTTCCTGGGAAATGCCATAAAGTGTATAATTTTTCGTTACCGACCTTTTTGGAAACCGGTATCAGAAATTTTTCGAATTTTTCGGGAAATAATTAATCGAATCTTAAAGAATTGTATATAAAACAGGGGTGGAATTTCCCGGGGAGTGCTATAAACTTTATAGTTTTTTGTTACCGATATTTTTGGGAATCGGTATATTGAATAAAAAATATATTGTGCAATTTGAAATATTATAATTTAATTAATAATAAATAAATATAATAAAATTTGAATAAAAATGAATATAAAGGATTCTTTGCAATTGCCTTTGCAATAAGCCATTGCCTAATAAAGGAATTTTTTTCGATTAAGGATATTGAAACACAAATGAAGTCGTTTGAAGAAAAACGACTTCCGGGCGAAGCCCGGGTAACCAGTTAGTAAAATTAACATGCATAATTAAGATATTTAGGCGAATAACGAATATAACTTCTTTATTTCCATATATATTATCTGCTACACAACTGCTATTTTAGGATCTTAAAAAATCAC
>NW_020213318.1:0-5822 GCF_003070985.1 Temnothorax curvispinosus | reverse complement strand
GTATTACTATCATGTGGTTTGTCGACATGTCCACAGATTTTGTCAATTTCAGGTTTTCTTTGGTAAACAAACAAAACTATAATCATATAACCTATATTTAAAATTATTATTACCGGCCCTTTTCCATGATTGTTGGTACTCATCTTGTAGAATTGTAGCTTGTTGTTATTATTGATTATATTATTTTTTCAATACAACGGCGTTTTAAACCTTGCGCGGGCAGAAACACCCGCCCGATCGGAAAGAATAGCGGGATCAAAAATTCACTAGAATTTCCTAGCAGAATCCGATCCGTCATTTCGATCCGTGCTCAATAATAAAGGTGCAATTTTATTGACGCTAGAAACCAGCGCGGCGGCGTCAAGAAAATGTAGTGGGGTCTTGAAGTACAAACCGTCTCAACTTTTTAGCGTACCGCAAAATTCAACGAAACTTCTTCCCCCACTACATTTTCTTGACGCTGCCGCTGGTTTCTAGCGTCATTGAAATCACACCTTAATGGGACTGCACCCTAAGTTTTATAGGATTATCAATAACTTTCCCCTCGGTTTTAATTTGACTATACATATACCACTCGATTTAGATTTCCCTTTGTTTCGTTTCTCTCGAACCATAATTCCAAAGAGACTTACTATTATTACATCTTTCTTCAACGTCATTAATTTTTATCGCATGACAAATTGGCTCTATCAATAACTTTTTGCAGTAGTTTAGAATAATTTTTATATTCATATTCAGCCTCTTCGTTATTACAACTTTTTTTCATTTATCATACATTTCTTTAGTATTGGGCGCTACAATGATACCCTATGCAATCCATTTTTGGTCTTTTAAAAAAAAATTTTTGTTTTCATTCGTAGCTAAATCGATAATATTTTTTATCTTACATACAAGCAATTGCAGTGCATCATTTGCATTTTTGATATTTTTCACTACCTTTTCCCTCCCCCTCTTCTTTTGGACTCAAATTTCGCAATTTTGTAAAATCAAGAGAGACACGGTAGTGTTTCGCGCCAAGTACACGTCTTGCGTTACGCGACACGTAAGCCAACGCACAAAGAAAAACGTAAGCAGGCTACTTCCAGTATGGGATCTTGCGGTGTTGTAATATCTTATAATTAATTCTTTTTTTTCCACGATTGTGTATCATAAGATTGCTAATACATACTTAACATACTGTTTATCGATACGTCGATACGCGATTATCAACAAACTAGGATTACCGACAGGGATAGTTTGCGCGATTATCATGATTTATTATGTTCGTGATTCTAGTCTTGACATTTTATGTCAGTGACATGTCAATGACGCGATGCGAATCCGTGAATTGAGCAAGGATTCATAACGAAGCAAACAAAAGAAGCAATTAGTATTCTAATTTGTAAGTAGAGTGTTTGTTGTCTCTTTTTGCGTATAATTATGAAAAATATTAAATATTTATGTACTTATAGGATTGTTTCTGGAATTTGACGCAACACGTGTGTTTACGGTGTCTAAAGGTATGTAACATAATACATATAAAATTACCGTCTCGATACTTCGATATCATTTGGAACATTTTTAAGGTAGTTTGTCCGTGACGATACTGTTAAAAAGTTAATTACAGATAAATGACATTGTGGTATTTGGCTGGGATTGTCCGTGTTACGGATGTGTGTAAATCTCATATGTATATATATGTACATATATATACACACACTAATGTATACTATTATACATCCTTAAAGGTTAGCTGTCATATTCTTGCAAGTTCTTTTATCATCTAGTTTTTCATTAAATACATGTATGTAAAAAAAGCTAACTTTTATTTACATTGTACATGTGTGTAGAACATATTTACGTTAATATGCTGTCTAAATTTTACAAGATTCCTAAAAAAATGAGTTTACGGATGTACTACCTTAAAATCAGTGAGATATATTGGAGAAATTTTCATTGTTATTTTATTCTTGCAAATAAAAATATAAAATATGATTATTTTACAGGTGTTTGTATTTTGGAAGATGTATGTTATACAATACACGATGTTTTACGCTTCGTGAGATCAATTTCAATTATAGTCTCTTGAGATAATTTTGAGATGTATTATTATTATGTACAGTTAAGAAGCTATAATAATAATAATATACATATAGAATTATTATTACATTATCGAGAATAAAATTTAGAATGGAATTTTTATTTGTCTTACTTGATAGTTATTTTAGTCTAGATAGACAGTTTTATATAGAATTTGATGTCAATAATACATCGTTAATAAGAAAAATCAGAACTATTGTAATTTTAAACAACCAACAATTATAACAGTAAACTTTTTCGGGTGTTTCGAAAAAAATTTTTAAATTTATATGATATTTTTTTGCAAAATATTGCAAAATGATTTCAAAAATATTTTTCTCTATAACAATACAGCTTCTAAAAGACAAGTACATCTGTAAAAAAAAATTATGTTTTATATTTCTTTTATACGTAGCATTAAAATATACAAGTAATGGTATATACATGTTAAATATCTGAGTTTATAATTTGTGAATGTTACATATATATTTTATTATCATATGGTTTTACTGTCAATAAACTTAGATAAATTTAAAAAGCTGTCTTTTAAAAAAGTTTCCGTATTACAAAATATATTTAAAAAATGTTAATTATTGTGTTACATAGTAGACTACATACAAAATATACATATATCACAGGGTGATTTCAATTTAAGTGCCAATTATCTCCGTCATTTATCTCAGAAAGTATTGGTTCATTGGAAAAATGTTTCAGATAAAAGTTGAACAGATTAGAAGGGGCCAATAAACAATCTTATTAGATTTTGGGTCAAGCATCCGTGTTGGGCCCAGTACGACCTAAATTAAATTTTTTAAATGTTTAGCTTACAATATCTTGATAATTATTTGTCGAAGGAAAAATAGTATTTGTCTCAAGAATATGCTGTTGCAATAATACCCCCATTTTGATACTTGTGTATATATATATCTCCTTGGAGCTTTCATACATAAATATATTTAAAAAATTTGAGATACTATTGCAACAGCATATTCTTGAGACCAAATCAAGTCAGAAAGTCCTGTACTACTTTTTCCTCTGACGGACAATTATGGGAATATCGTAAGAGCTAAAAATATTTTGAAAAATTCACCAAGTTTTCTTACATTTTAAAAAGTATTACACATAAAAAAATGTTTCAGACAAAAGTTGTTTAAATTAATAAGTAAAAAAAGACAACACATTAAAAAATGAGGATTTCTATTTCAATAATTTAACTTGGGCGCTATTGGACCCAACATAGTTCGCGGATCTAAAATCTAATAAAATCGTATATATTGTGACGTGACAAGTCGCGTCTCCTTCCCGGACGGGCTCGGCCGAGGGGAATTCGGGGATGCCTCCTCGTTAGAGCGAGAGGAGGGCGGTCGCGGATTAGTAATTGGTCTAATTAGTTGTTAAGTTTTTAAGGGATTGCCGGTGGTGACCGGAGCCAACCTGTAACGGCCGGGAGCCGCAACGAGGAAGGGCAGAGGATTAAGGAGACGGCCAAGGGACATGGCTGGAAGTCGGATCGCCCGGACCTCCCCGCAAGTGCATGAGCGTCGCCGGCCGGAGTTCACCCCGCACTCGGTTGTAACAGCGGCAGTATAACGATCTGGAAGACCCCGGATCACCCCTGAGCGAAATGCCAGTTGGACAAGGGTGCCGAGGAGCGGCCCAGGGAAAGGCGCAGCCCTGGGGCCGTCACCCCGAGAGGGATGCCGGCAGACGGGGCCGAGGCCCGGCCAGCCTGACCCCGAACGCCGACTCGATCATCGCGGCCCGGACAGCCGGTTGAGTCGAAAAGCCCGCGCCGAATCGGAGGTAATTGCAGCGGCGCCGCCGGAAGGGGAGGCGCGCGAGAAGCTGAGGCGCCGACGAGAGCGCCCTGGAATTGGAGTGGCGCCCCCGGAAGGAGCGGCGCACGTGCGGCCTAGGCGCAGGAAGCGCTAGGATCGGCAATCCGGTTGAGCGACACGCTACAGCGCAGGCGCGGGGAACCGGCGCGATCCCGGCAGGCTATCGTTTCCGACACTGTCGTGCCGGCTAAAGAGCAGGAAGCATCTCCCGGATCCCGAGCTGCCCGGACTACCGAAGGGACGACGACGCATTGTAAGGTCACCACTCTGGCGTCCCCGCGTTAAGAAAAGGAGGGTTCGCTCGAGGCACTGGCCCATGGCACGCATCGGTTACCTGAGCGCCGCAAGATTACCTGTGGACTGCGAGACGAGCGCGTGCGGTACCTTGCGCTCGCATTAAGATAGAGTCGGGTGGAAGTCGTGCCAGGGCCTTGCCGAGGGTGAGCTCTCTAGTGCGTAGAAACCAATCGTGCCCTCCCCGCGAGCACCGCCACGGCCGACAGTCGCGTGGCGTTGAAATGTGTGTGAATCGGATCAATCGGGTCGAATTGTGTAGCGTCTCGTTGCATTAATGTAAGTAATCGTATCGCGTTATTCGTAATTGTGTCGCGTTTCATTGTGATAGAGTTTATGTTCGTAATCGTGTCGCGTTTTGGCCATCGTAATCGTGTCGCGTCTTGGCCATATTATTAAGAGTGATGCCTTGCGTGGCGATAACGGGAGCGAGTGGTGCGGGTAACGGCGAGCCGCGAGTGGTCATGTAATTTGAAGGGCACTCGCCCTCGTATTGGAGTAACGTATTCGGGCCTTCGAGGACGGCGAATATCGTGTTTGGCGGGACGGAAACATCGACGGGATCGGCGCGGGGCCGCGGAATCTCCGTGCTTGCGAGAGAATTCGGGATTCGCGTGGCAAGCCGCGGGATCGTCCGCGATACAAGTCCTTATTTCGTGTTCGGGGGCAATCGCCGGCCAGCGTGGTCGACTCGGCGAGATCGCCCATAATTTTTGCGTCGTGCGGAATCGAGGTGGCCCGGGTGCGCGTTGAAGAAGCAACCGAAGGTGCGGCGAGTCGGTTCGTCGGCCTCGTGGCGTAAGTTCATTGTGAGTTTGAAGCCAGGTACCGCGATACCTGAATCGTAATTTTATGTTAAGTTTTCGTGTGTTTGTCTGCGTTTGTCTGTTGCGTTGATTTAGTCTACAGTGTGAAAGATTCGACATTACCGCGTGCAGTTACTGCGTTATTGCGGCATTCGTGCGTCAGCCTATCCGACATTTTTGCGGTAATACGAGAAACTCAGACCGATTATATTGATATTATCTGACCAAATATATTCTGTTATTATATGATTTATTCTCTTGTGTGCGATTGATTGTGTGACGCCTCTCTCCGAATTCCCTGAAAGAACCCTACGCTCTGAAGTATTGTCGGGAATATCGCGTTAGATATTATAGTGTACGGTGGTGCGATCCGTCGCACCTGGCGCCCAATCTTTGGTGTCGGAATTAGTTGTGCGTGCTGCCAATCCTCGATAGCCCTCCACCGGATTGCGAGACCGGGGGAAAAAGCGTCGCAATATATATTGGCATTCTCTATCAATACTTTCTTAGATAATTAAAGGAGATTATTAGCACACAAAATATTAAAATTTATAGATTTATTTTGTCTTATCAATAATTCTCTTAATAATTATCTGGTTTATTTTTTGATATTAAATTTATGTATCAAATTGTGAGAACATTACGTTATATATTATATTCTAATTTCCATAAATATTCAGTATAATAACATAAAAAACTTCTTTAACAGTTTGTCAGCATAGCTATTTAATATTTAACATTCAATATTTGAATATTTATATTTAGGTGTAAAAAATATGTGTACATGTAAGAGGGTACATTATTTAATAAAAATATTGGTTCTGTA
>NW_020213317.1:0-4550 GCF_003070985.1 Temnothorax curvispinosus | reverse complement strand
AATGTGGATTTTAATACATTACATAAAAAATAAAAATACTTTTTTTATTTTTATGTATTTTATATAAATAGAAGATTGAAGCAAAAATATCGCGATAATGTAATAACGTAATAAGATATATACATGTAACTTTTTTAAATGAGAAAAACTCTTTGGAAAAAAAAGAAGAGAAGAAAAATCATTTATTGATTTATGTTTAATTTAAAAATATAGCTAAGCTAAACGAGGTAGTAACTCTAAAGCATCTAGTATAAGAATAATCTACAGCGAGTTATTACGTTATTACATGTTCATAAAGCGACATTGGTCTCGCTAGTCATATAGGTCATCGCATTCTCGCTTGGAGGACACTCGCGTCACCGTCGAAGGACCTTTTAGCGATTGAAGCCATGTATCTGCCTGAGTCGTCTGAGTTATCACGCTTTAGTTCTGGAGATGGTTCTCCAAGTAATTGAAACGAAACTTTCTGCCCTCGCAGTGCCGATAGCGCGACTATACGTCGTGAGAAGCAAAGGAAAGGCAACGACGGCAAGTGTGTCCGACGGAAGTCGGCGACGCGACCTGGTCCAGGACACTTTTATTATCCCCTTCCTGGCTCCCGTAATCTTCGATCCCGGATCGGCCGGCCGTTCGCGGCGATCATTCCCCATTACCGCGCGCGAATCGCCCGATAATTGAATAACCCGTTATCACGGCCTTCTACGTGATTGCATCGAGCGCGCGACGGCGAATCGCTCGCATTTATCTGCCTCGGCAAGAACTTCGCGATCGAAGAGCAACGGCGAAGTGCCGTCCGAAAACCGCCGCTTTTTAGCCGATCTCCGGCGTGTAGTTGGAGTATTCGACTTAATCGAGCCTGAGTTACGGCCGATCTCATAGTTGGCATTATACGCCGTGTCGCAGATAAGAGAAACCTCTACCAAATACTTTGGCAATTCGAGGATTTATTCCTGCTAGTCGAATTAACGCGTTGCGGTGACATGATAGATGCTACGGAAGCTTCGCAATCTTACATTCGATATAAAGACGCGTATCTAGAGCATCAGGAAGAACTATAGACAGAAAATTACTTGAAAATTTTCTCTATCCCGAAAATTTTTTTCCCAAGATTTGTTCATATATATACAGAAGATAAATAGATAATCATACAGAAGATGATACTCATATCTCCAATGTGTGAAAGCAGATCATTTTTCCATAGAGATGACTAATTCCTGTGATACAGTCATTTGGGCTTAGCAAACTCACGGACCCGAGCACAATATCGCGGACACTCACATATATTATCATATACACCTATATTTACGTTTTTATAAGTGATAGTATGATAAAGAATTTCATAAAAATTAGAAACAAATGATTTAGCTTATGAACAATAAAAATAATGAAAATAATGAGAGTAAGAAAAATATATGTAGATATTTAATATAGATAAAGCAGGATATAGTAAAAGCTAAAGTTTGTTTTTTATTTCTTGGTAAATAAGAGCAAATTATTTTGCTTTTCAAGCAAAAGATAGACAAATAAGATCTCCATTTGTGATTCCGACGTCGAAGTGCGTTTCTTCCGTTGAGTAGCGGCGTGCCATATTTCGCCGCGAACACTACGAGGGACGACGGCGGATCCATAAGTATTTTCTCAGATTGAAAAGCTTTCGGTATGAAATATGGGTCAGAGATATGGGCGCGCAACCCTTCCTCGCTTTAATGGAATTAGTATTTAATACTCGAGGGGCCGGTGGACGCGAGAGGGCATTCTCTAAAAACTAAGTGGATCTGCCCGGGTTGGGTCGTCGGCGACACGATCTCGTTTATCGGTATTGCCTTGCAGAAAATTTACTACTCGCTACAACCTTCGAATTACAAGCCGTGCCGGAAAAATAACAGCCAAAGAAAAAAATTACCGGCTACCGCGGCCACCATCACGGCGACAAATCTTTGCTTCCACCGGCAAGTCGGAAGAGAGAAATCGACGACGGGATATCGAAAACAAACTCTCCGAAGAGTTACGATTTAACTATTTGCTGTTGTGTGTCGTCTGTTTGTACAATCATGAGTTGAAAGATTTATTGCGATGTTGTGTAAAATTAAATCAAAGTAAGACGATTAATTAGATATATTTTCTAAATACGATAAAGAAAGAATACTTATTAGTTTCCGTGTATATAATAAAAATGTGAAATTAATATTTCATATCTTTTTTCTTATACCATTTAATCATTAAAACTCTTTTTAAAATATTTCAGAAATTGTAAAACTCTTAATTATATCGGAATCCTGCAAAATAGAATGCTAATCTCATAGATACGGATTCTTCACAGTACGACCGCAATGATTCCAAACAATGATGATACCGGACACGCTCGCGTGTCTGAAATATCTGAACCGACCGCTAACGACAGCCCTGAGAATCGAGCACAAAGTCCATCGTGCCCCGTACGCGACGAGTATTGTGCTCACGACCCCCCGAGACAACGGGGTTCGCACCCTATTGCCTCCGACACGGACGTCTCAATTAAATGTATACGAGGCAAGTGGGGTTGATAGAGCGTTCGGTCATAAATATGAATTATCCGCGGTAAACGCTCCCTCGAGGGTGGACGAGGAATGGAAAGAGACCGAGAGACGGCTGCGATTTTATTCTAAGACGTCACCGGCTATCAAGCTATCGACAGATTTCGGCACTTAATAACGCTGAGCTCCAAAACAGTGTAATAAAAATATTAACACATTTAACCTAATTAATACGACGTTAATGAAATGAATTATTAAAATATACGATTATAAAAGTGATATATTTTCCCGTAGAATTACGAAATCTAATAACACAATTTATTATAACGCGACTTATCAAATTAACGCATCGTTACTAAATTTAATAATGCAAGTTATTAAATATATGATCGCGGATTTACTGAATTTAATAAAGCGAGTTGTTATATAACACGGAGTTATTAAATTTATTAATGCAGTATTAACCGCTTTTCAATTGTGATTGCTATTTGATATCATAAAATTTGAGTATTTTATTTCTAATTACATGAAATATGATAAATATTTATTTATGAATATTAGATTATAAGCACTTCCCCTAATTTAAAAAAAGTTTGATGATAGTAGATTATCTCATATTTTATGAAAAAATATTTTTCTGAACAAGTTTTCTATAAACACATGTTTAAACATATATTACTTCAAAATTTTTTTTAATTAGTAAAATATTTTGCATAAAACTTAGTAATTAAAAACTGTATTAAATAACTGCGAATTTTAATATATTATGTAATTGGTAATGATAGTTATATGTGAATACTAGATTTAGAATAACTGCATTTATCAATTCACTCAAATAGAAGAGCTCGTATCATCACCGCTCATTTAGCTAAATATAACTAAACAGCATATCTTTCTTCAGAATATAGATTTAGCTAATTGCTTTTAGAGACAAATACGTGGTAAATATAAATTAAATAGTTTGCAATGTCAACATGAGCATCGCATGTGGAATAATATCGATTCTACTGCGGTTTGATTCAATCACTCTAATAGAAAAGTAATGTTAACCCTCTTCGTCTCTTGGATAATATGCCTTACGGCTTGTAGGGGTGTTTATGAAGTATGGCGATGCGTTTTAGCAGATTGGTGACGATAGCAACGGCCGATCATAATAATGCGGACCGAGCGGATTTTCCCAAATAAGAAAGAAGGCCTCATTCCGAGAAAATCTGCGCAATAATTCTCTGTGACTCACACACATGTGAAGATTCATTAGTATAAATATAATAATATATAGAACAATAATCTATAGCTATTGGTGCACTTATGTAATTACGACGATATTAAAAGTTACAATATTTGAAATAGATATAAGGATCGTTTTTATATGTATCTGTAGTATCAAAATTATAACAATTTCAATCTTTGATTAATTGCCATAAAATACCTTCAAAATTTTTAATTAACTTTTAATCAATTTGGAAGAATAGCTTCATAAGTGACGAAGCGAAGATGAACAAGAACTTAACTCGTGCGTTTGCAAAATCCGTAATTCACCGAATTTTCGACGTCGCGTGGAATCGCCGGTGCGGAGCATTCCGACGTTCCAAAGGAAGGGTAGGAAAGGGGGTGAGACGACGGGAAGCGTCGAGGGGGGCAGAAGGACGCAAGTAAATTCGTAGGTTCGAGGCGGCGGGCTCTCTACCCTTGCGCCGAGATTAGCATAAATATGGCGTCTTAGAACGGGGCAGTTTGTCATCGTTAGCAAAGCACACGCTTCCTGGGACTCGCCCAGTCACACTCCTGTGAATCGTCGAGCTGGTATGTATTCCCCGCGGGACACCGCAGGCGGGAGTCCCGCAGGAAGGAAACCGCCGATGTAGGTTGGTAGATACACGAGAAACCGAGGGCACCGAGAAAACCATCCCCGGGATCCTCCCTTCCTCGAGTCACGAGACAGGTACTTCGGTACGCAAACTTCTCGAACGCAGATTCCTCCGCTGGGTGTCGCGCTGAATGGATACCGTGATTTAATTGCAATGGGATTTCCGCGAT
>NW_020213316.1:4290-8737 GCF_003070985.1 Temnothorax curvispinosus | reverse complement strand
TCGTTAATGTGAACGACGGTTTTGGAGTCATTTCCGCAGACCTCTCCTTGCCTAAGGACACCCTTAGCTCGCTTTTTCGATATTATTAAATCACGGACAGAGTTGGAGGTCACAGTGATAATGAGCGAGTTCTTAACTACAGAAGCACTAGAAGGAATAGAAGCAGAGTCAGGGAGAGATCTACGGACAGCTCTTACGTTCAGGATATGAGGCGAAATATCTGGAGCACCGAGCGCTGCCAGCACGTTACGAGCAACTGCAGAAGGAGCAACAGAAAGCGGTTCCGGCAACCCAGACACGATAATCTCACCGGCATTGTCATCCTGCCGATCCAAGCGAGTCGTTTTTAGCTCATGCAGTTCCCTTTTAAGGGCCGCGTTCTCGAGTTTCAAGGAGGAAATTCGCTGAGTGTTATTAGCTACGGTCTCGGATAAGCTATTAATCAGATCGAGCTTACTGTTAATTACCTCATTAGTTCGCTGCTGACTCTCAATAAAGGCTGAGATTCTAAGATCAGACCGAGTAATATCTTCATTGATTCTCTGCTCATGTTGCCAGGTGGTTGAAAAATTGGACGGTAGGCGGCAAGCCAAAAAAGCGGTAGATTTGAAATTCAAAGCGGTAGATTTTTATTTCAGAAGTTTCGTATAATATAAGACATGAAACTGATAGTTAATAGAAAAAAAATGTTTTAATTATAAGTAATACGAATATCTAACAACCTAATACGAAATTATACTTATTATAAAAAAATGTACTTGTAGTTTTTTCTTTATGCGGGGTTTACAATGGGATGGGAGTCGCAAATTCGTGAGTCGCAAGAATTGACCAATCACAGTCGATTATTCTCCTCAAATTCGATTGTGATTGGTCAATTCTTGCGACTCACGACTTTGCGACTCGCATTGTAGACCCCGCATAACTCCTTATTTAGTCTCACTGAGTATATCACAAGTTTCGTATAAAACTGGTTAACAGAAGAAAATATTCTAATTATAATAAGTGATACGAATACCTAAAACAACTCAACACTCAATAGTCTCAATAGTAAATAAAAAAGAAATTATAATTTATACTTGTAATGAACCTCGTAAAATATACCTACAATATACGTATAATAAACCTCGTTAAATATACCACGTAGTTTCCCAGAAAACACAAATTAACAGTATCATAACATTAATGTAATTTTGTGTTTTTTTTTCTTTAATCTTCAGTCTCAGAGTCAGTTAATATTTCACAGTCTTTATCTTTCTTATACATATTATTAGAATGTAGTTTAAATAACTTTTTTGATATAGGCAAGTTGAAGCAATTTTTACCGTTTAAGTATTCTTTTGTATGTAAGAGTCCAGAAAGAGTAGCAGATGAAATCAAATTTCTTGAATCGGTTTTTATTAGATAAATTTGGGAAAATAGTCTTTCGACGTTAGCGGAGGAGTGAGGGAGAGCAAGTAATTGAATAGCAAACTTACTGACTGTTCCAAACATTGGCGTGCCATCATTATATTTTACTTTCAGTACTGAAATCCAAAACTCTTCGCCATTGTCGCTGAAATTCTGGATTTCAGTGTTTCTTAGTAGCCGCCATTCTGAATCCAACTTCTGATAATCCTCCTCTGTTAACAAATTTGGGAAATGCATTGCCAAGGGAATGATCGAATCCGAACTGCCCTTTTTAACATTTTCAGGATTGATCAACTCCAGTTTTAGTAGAACGTCATTTGCGAAATCAAATCGGATATTGATCTGATTTATACTTTCGACTAAGAAATCTAAACATCGTGTTCTGAAAAAATATTCTTGTTCCTTTGTTATTCCGTTATCAGGACGTGACAGAAGAGCACAGTTTTCTGCACCTACATAAATGTCCTCAATTTTAACAAAATTAAGTGGATTCTTGTAATCAATTTTTTCAATTGCACAGTTCAAAATTAAGTCTCTTCTTATAAAACACTCCAGTATAGTTTTATATACCCCTACAATTTTGGTTCTTAAATGATAGATTTGTGGAGAAGTTGATTGCATTTCTCTATTTAAGTTATTAAATATAGGTAAAATAAATTTCAAAAACTGCAAAAAAGGTTTTGATAGTGGATCATTCAACTTTTGTAAAATAGTTTCTGCCGCTAACAATCTGTCATTTACAACTGCATCCACAAAATACAGTTTTAAAGCATCATATTGTTCTAATAGTCTTAAAACTACAGACTCAAGCGAAAGCCATCTTGTCTGGACGGGGTGAAAAATTTTGTGGACAGCAGTTTCAGTAAACTTTTGAAATTCTTGATAAAAAGCAGTTCTCTTGGGGCTGCCAGCAATGTAATTGTGCACATCCCTTGCTAAATCCTCCACCCATCTAGGTAGTTTTTTGCAGGCATAATTTGCACATAAACTAAAGCTATGGCAGATACACTTCATCAAAAAAATAGATTTGTTTTCTGCTTTTAATCTAGTCATCACAGAATTATTCTGGCCTGCCATTACATTAGCTCCATCAGAGGCAAAGCCAATTAGGTTCTCCTTGTATGGAATATTATATGTCTTGAAGAATTTGATAATTTTTCCGTGAATGTCATCTGCCTTTGCATCTTTCATGGGTATTAATGCAAAAAATGAGTCTCTTATTCTGGAAAGTAAAATACTTCAATGTAAGTTTAATATAAGTTATAAAAAAAGATATGAATATAATAAATATGACATCTAGTCACCTTTCACCATCAAAATATCTAACGATAATTCCAAGGTGCTTCGTACAACCTTTGTCAGTCGACTCGTCAGCGATTAATGAAAAAGTAGTTGTTCTCAAACATTGTGTTATTAATTGGAGCTGGTATTTGCCCAATACATTCTTTATTATTGCTGTGCATTTGGTACGATGGCATTGAATTTTTTTGGCATCCTTGTATTGAGAAAAAATTGCTTTTATTAGAAAAGGAAGATGATTTACCGAATTGAACGATAAATTATGTTCTGCTATATATGCTGCTAAATAGAAATCAGCTCTTTTTTTAAACTCATCTTGGTTGACTAAAGATTTGGTTATGTCAAGTAGGTTAGCTTGTTTTTTCATAGTTTCGCTTAGACGCTGGTGCATTGATGTTTCCATATGTCTATATAATTGCATTTTACCCGCTCTCACTTTTATTGTCTTATTGCACACTTTACAGTAAGCACCGCATTTATCTTTTTTATCTGATTGTAGCCATGTTCTCAAAGTTTCTTCCATCTCCCATTCTTTTTTGTATTTCTGATCATATTTTCGTTTTTTCGTCTTGGGCTGTTCGGATTCGGATTCCAAAGATCTAAAAGAAAAAGAATGAAGGTGTGCAGAGTATGTAATTATTGTTAAAAATCATTGGCAGCAATAATTTGTATACCTGCTGTCAGAATCATAATTATCTTCAGATTCAGATTCTTCGGAATAATCGGAATTCATTTTCAGGAAGGAAAATAACCCCTGGCCCTGACGTGACAAATGAACTGAAACCGCGTGCTTTAATTGTATTATGTTATTTATGTTAAACTAAACAACTAAACAGACTAAACTTCTTTTCTTCAATTTCTTCTATTATGGCCGATGAATATGGCCTTCCAATAGAAGTGAAAGTGAAACACGATAACACCGCTCGGCGCTCGCGATGGTAGTCTGGCAGTACTAAATGGGCGCGTTCAGCAGACCAACACCAAGCCGCTGAGTAGCAGTCGAACATGATTGGCTCTTACTTTTAGAACCAACTCAGCTCCAGTCTCTTTCAAGGAAATACATATGTAAAGTAAAAAAACGGAAAACGGTAGATAATCCAGCTAAAACGGTAGGCGGTAGATTTGTAAGCCAAAACAGTAGATCTACCGCTAAAACGGTAGACCTGGCAACAATCTGCTGATTGTCAATAAACGCAGAGATCTTTGAGTCAGACAGCTTCATCTGCTCGATCAGACTTAACAAAAGCTCATTCGTCGCAGGCGGTGGGGTTGACTGAGTACGCGAGTCAGCAGAAGAGGCCATATTATCAAACTCAAATACACGCGCAGTGTTATCAGTTGTAGGTGTAAGAGGGGGTATATCCAGTGACGATAATAGAGATATACAGCACGAGTCAGCGTATCTTGACACTGAGTAAGACCTAATGCAACCAGGATGAAACGCCCTGCTACACCCGCTGCACTCAATCGACCTATGAGCGATCGACTTTCTACACTTGAAGCACGTAGGCTGCATGTGAATTCAGCTTAAACTAGCCCCGACACAAGAAACACATACAATTTAACATGCATAAGGTTCATACAGATATTTGCAAAGCCAATCCAAGCAACCGAATGAGGCACACGCTGACACTCCGCGTAACAATTTCGCCAAGCCGGCAATAGTTTTGTTCACCGATTGTCAACTGTCAATGTCGATACACAAGATCGATCGCGCACAGGTCCGCCAATCAGATCACAC
>NW_020213316.1:0-4280 GCF_003070985.1 Temnothorax curvispinosus | reverse complement strand
CGATACACAAGATCGATCGCGCACAGGTCCGCCAATCAGATCACACCAGCACCGCCAACCGAATCCCACGCAGGTCAGCCAACAGAATTACAGGGCATGCACACCTCAGAGAACCGGTGTAGAAAGGAGCAGATCAGATAGCACATGCGCAACAGGTGTTGGTGTCCCTCCAGAATGATTCTCAGAAATTAGGTTAGAATCAAGAGAACATTCAACACGCAAATTCCGAGAATCAGGCGAAAGCACCTGAAGAAATATGAATAGCTCGTGACGAGCTACAATAGAACATGCTCACACCTGCAACAAAAGAGCCCGAAGGCAGCCAACAGCAGAGATATGTCGAATAAAAACGAGAGCAACACAACAGACGTGCACGCTGTACTCACGAGAGAGAGAGAGAAAGAGAGAGAGAAAGAGAGACTTGCGTTGCAAAATTATGGCTCTTGCACGGTAATGCCCGTATCACACTAGCGATTGGTAATTGCGTCTACGTTTGCGTTTACGTCTCTTGACCAATCAGAGAGTAGCTGCTGGCGATTAAGATTCGCGATTTCCATTTTGATTGGTCAAAAGACGTAAACGCAAACGTAAACGCAAACGTAAACGCAAGTGTGATATGGGCATAAAGCTTGCCGCGCGGCGGAAGTTGGCGTTAGCCAACTAAGTCTTTCGCCGCGCAAAAAAAGTTCAACTGTGTTGCTCCTGCGTCGCTCCTTGCCGCGCGGCAAATGTTTTCGCATCTCTTGTGCGGGAACCATTACTTATCCGTTCCAAAAGCTCTTATACATTCCCGTTACAACAATTCCTCATTTGTTTCAAAAGCCCTCATTAAACCTCTATGGCTTTATAGGAAAAGTAATTATTGCCCAATATAATTTGAAAGTAAATTGACAAATATCATTAATGTTATTATAAGTTACAAAACATGAAAGCAATTAAAGGCAAACATAAAGACAGTACCGTCTACATTTATAAAGGATATATTTATCACATTGACAAACGTTTAGAAGGTACATACAGATGATCGACTCATCATAGCACTAGCTGTCAAGGATTAGCGATAGTCAGCGATGATGGCAAAGTAACCGTTACCTCTTTGCATGATCATCTTCCTAATGACACGGTGACACGTATATCAAAATTGAAACGAGAAATATATTGTCTTTGCCAAGAAAGTGCACAGCCTATAAAAAAAATATTTGATGATGTGTGTGAAAGGTTGGTGCAATAAACAAATGACATTTTTTCAAACAATAGTGGTAAAACTTAAGATCAAGGGCGATCTCACCGATTTCAATGACCTTGATATATGTTGCCAAGGTCATAACCCCGAGTGATCTTCAGAAGGTTTTAGCCGTCACTCGTTATTCGTTAAAAAGTTATTAACAAAAAAAGTTTGGAAAATATAGCAGTTATTTTGAGTATTGAAAGGCATAAACGACTAATATGTAGAAATAGTACATGTATGAAAAGAAGTCTTTTAAAGCAGCGTGTACACGCCGCGTATGTTGCGTGAGCCAGGATGGTGGAGTAGGAGAAACGATATCCGAATTATAAAGAGAATAGTTCATTTAATAATTCCACAAAATAATCAAGTGTGTAATTCAGTTACGAAACATAAGTAAAAGGTCAAAATTATGATTTCCATACATCAAATTATAAAGAAGATATTCCCTTCATGTAATAAACTCTTATCTGCAGAAGTAAAATAAAGTTGAGATCCATTTACTAAATATTTTTATGAAACACTCCAAAAATTCAGTGTGAAAGAATATTAAAGGTATCGAATCGTTTAACCATTGAAAAATGAAATAAGTGATCTTCTTTTTAAATATAATTTCTATTAGGGATTATCTTCGAATAAACACATCAGTGCTACGTAAACAATTGAAATGATACAAAATAAATACGCAAAATTAATACATGTTAAGTTAACGAATATGGAATAATGGACATTGAATCTTTCCTTGAACATCAGATATCATCGCAAGAATTATTGCAAATTAAAGAATCATGAAAGAAATCCAATAAATAATGTTAGAAATTATCTGAACACAAATATCTGTTCTTTAGAAATTGTCTGCACATAAATCTCTGTCCTTTGGTTAAATGAAAAACTTATTCCATAAATAAATAGACGAAAGTATTCCATGTACGTTACTGAAAGCAGTAAATATCTTTCGCATAAAACATATATAATTATTCGCAAGAAATACGAAAAAGCACTGCAATAATATCGCAAATAAAATAACTTGTTATACAATCAACGAGTGCGCACTGTTCATATAAACATAAACTGTTTATCATTTATAAGATCATTTAGAAAAGATCGAGTAGTCAACGCATTATTTTAGACAATAATAAGGTATCAGATTAATATAAAGTTCATTATATACAGTATGTACAAGAGACTTTTATAAAGTGAACGAAGTATGAGTCTTTAATACAAACGAAAACACATTGAATCCAAATAAAGATTAATTCACGATGAATCTAATCCTTGTATGTGCATCAATCAAAAGTATTAATGAGAATTTAACTTAATTTAAGTCCCGAGAAAAGAAGTTATCTCTTTTTTGTATTGATCAGAATGAATAATGAACGTCCTTCTTTGAGGACAAATATAAGCAAATAACGTTATTTCCTGTAACCGAATATTTGAATTAGCACGTGCGCACTTGTAAAGTATCACTTTCATTAGGGAGATATCTGACGAAAGAACCGAATATTCGAGATAAGCAATTCAGATGGTACCTTATCGTGGAATCTGCAGCATTCATCAAATTTTTATAGATAATCCGCTATTTATTTATGCGGAAAATTATCCACAGAAAGTGAGAAACTCATTCGCAGTAAGCGAGCCAGATAATCAGGATAATGGCGGTTATTCCGTCTCGTTTCATGAGAGGAACAAAATCAATTATGGCCGCTCTCGATCGCCAACTTCGAACGAATGCCCACCGTCAAGTAAAGGCTCGGCTGAGCACAGGATATACGTCGTCCTTTTCTCTTCCTTCGACTTGTTCGATAATATTATTTGTGATTCGTTATTGACTGAGTATTGCGGAACTTGTGTATAAACTCACGGCAACGGAATATATTACAACATGAGCTATTAATACGACACGAGCGATAAATACAACAAGAGAGACGATAGAGGCAATAATACAACACGAGTAATTAATACGACACAAGCGATAAATTTTCAACTGAACTCGAATCTGTTCCCGATAAAGTATTATCGTGGCAGAATGCCCAGTACGTGACTCGAACTGTTTCACTTTCGACAGAATGTGCGACAATGGCCAGGATTGTCTCTCTACTACACGTTCGTGCTTGCGCATCCCCTCCACTCGTCTTCTTATCACGTGATGCTAGCGTGAGCTGAACTCGGTGCGCCGCGTTACTCGCGCGTCCGCTTGCAATAGTTACTAGGCGGAAACGACCTGCCATCTTAGTATTCATTCATGGAACTGCGAGAGTATATTATTAATGCAATAGATGGCTGTAGCCATTTCAAGATATTACCGATATTTTTACGTATTTCCTACACAGTGAATGGAAATTTTAAAGCAGTGGAAAGCCCACGCATGTACTTTGAAGGCACACTATGTGTCTAGTTTAACAATAGTGGAGCCCCCCGCAGGGGGGCGGAACCTACTACCTCCACGCATACGCTTTCCACGCGAGACAAGTTGTCACATGGATTCGTGGCGTGCTTTACGAGCTCGTTTATAAATATATGTTACGGGCAATTTGATTAATCCGGTCATTATGCATAATGGCCGGGCATTATGCATAATGCCCGCTTCTTTCGGGACATTTGAATAATAAAAGCAAAAATGTTCAAATTAATCAAACTGACCGGTCATTATGCATAATGCCCACAGACAAGTGGGAAATGTGATTAACATATTAAAATATCTTTCTAAAAAGAATGGCAATCTGTCTATAATTTCAACTTTCTTACTTACAATGAGTTCATGCACTAAAATATTTTATATTTTGTGTAAACATAATTTATAACAAACAAATTAATAAATTATTTGGTAAATGTGCAGAATAGTGGCCTCCTCACCGATTTCGTTCAACTTGGGTTTAATCGACGCGTTTTTGCACGAAACGACCGAATCTAGCAGAAAAAAGTGTCGCTCTGCCCCGCAAAGCGAGATATTAACGGTTAAAGTTGACAGGAATCAGGTTATAATTCCTGTCATACCGACGAGATGCAGCGACTACGACCATGCCCTGCGGCCACACGCGCATGCTCAGTGGTCGCA
>NW_020213315.1:0-8337 GCF_003070985.1 Temnothorax curvispinosus | reverse complement strand
TAAAGTTATTAAATATATAAGCATGTAAAATAATTTTAATATTTCTTATTGTATTTTATATGTTAGATTGGGATCGTGTAACAAACTCATATATTGCTCTAACGCAGTTAGTACCTCCGACTGCTAGAGGAAAAAGTTCTGCAGCAAGAGAAAAAGTAAAAAATATTAAGAAACTAATCATCTTTATACAGGTACATATCTTGATCTGTAAGTTATTAATTCTTAATCAAAAATATTCATTGCGGTGCTATTTTATTTATTTTTATGCAACACGTGCATGGAAAGTGCCCCATTACGCACGCTACGCGTGCGTGATAGACCACTTTCCAGGCACTTGCAACATAAAATAAAGAGTGTAACTCGCCTTCGGCTCGTGCGTAAACTCCGCACCCGGGAATTTTCATCTTACCTCACTTGTTACACAAATAACTATTTTAGAGTATAACACCACTGCATACTGCTGAAAATACAAATCAACCAAAGTTAATTGCAGTTGGACCAAATAAACTTGCTGTTGAACAATATTTTTTGAAGATTAATACAAATTTAGTCTTATTACCGACAAAAGATATAACTAAAGCTATTGATTACCTTTTTAAAGCTCATTATGTATTTCATACCGAATATGATGAAGATTAAAAAAATTTTTGGATACTAATACAACACTATTTCTATAAAATATCTCGAAAATGCAGTAATAAGGTTTTTAAAACCTATACAAAAATTGAAACTGCAAGAAATAAGTCAATCTAATAGACTTTGTTTAATCATATTTTGCTTCTTTAAAATCGAAATAACAAAAGTTTTATTTGGTTCTACTGTTCTTCAAGAGATAAAGAAAAAATATATTAGTCTTTCGTTTTTTCTCAATTTTTATTTAGGCTTAATTGTTAAAAAGAATTAAACTTGACGTTTAGTTTATTTATTTAAAGACATTAAGTACTTTTTAAGTTTCTTCTATATAAGTATTTTTTATCATTATTTCTATAATTAAAATATATTTTTAAAATTCTATTAAAAGAAAAAATAAAACCTTGAAATAATTACTTTAATAATTATAGTTAAATTAAATTAGTACCTCAATTACTACACTCTTCTTACAATAATGTCTTTTGAATGTTATTTGTGTATGTATGAAACATCAGAAGTTAATCACATATGTAATCATCTGCGTAATCGACATATGTTGTTTGATGGTTCAAATCTTATCTTAAAATGTTGTGCATCAGGTTGTCCTACTGTATTAACAACTTATAACGGATTTAGAAAGCATATAAAGAAATGTCAAGAATTACGAAATTTACCTTCTAGTGATGAGCCGTCATGTGATATTAATGAGAATTTTGCTTTTATATCTGAAGATGATAATGACAATAATCTATAATTAGATGAAGATGTCAGTAACTTTGCTTACAATAATTACCAAGATATAAGACAGAACATATCTAATTATGTTGTGTATCTTTATTCACTAAAACTACCAGAACTTACAATAACTAATGTTGGGGATTCCCACAATTTATTAGTGTAATTTGTATCTATCCGTCACATATATTGCTATATACTTTTCCTCGTTTCTATCTCTCACGCATAAGAATGTATAAGTTCGGAAACGCCGGAGGGAGCCGATCCGCGCCGAAGGCGAGCGCGCGTCAGCATATCCCCACGCGGCTCGCCTGATGACCGGCCTCCCTCCCAACGAACCCGCCGCGCCGGGGTATTTAAGCCGGCGCTCCGACAGAAGCCGGCACTTCGTCTTCAGGACAGCTTTCCGCTGCTCCCGACGAAGCCTACCATCCAAATTCCCAGGGGACACACCAAACGGGTTCCAGAGTCTGAGCCCTGACCGAGAGTTCTCAGGTGTCCCCGTATTCCGACAAATTCACTCCCGACAGCCACGGCCAAGCGGGGTCGAGCGTGCTCGGCCTCGTAACGAGGGTTCTCGTTACCATAGCCCCGGAAGTCCGCCTCCTCCTGTTTCGTACAAACTCGCGCAGGAGCCTAGGCTCTAGATTTATAGAAAGGGAAACGACACTACACTCATATCTTCGTCGGTAAAGAGATTGTGTATTTCAGTTAATGATTTTGTTATAATAAACTTATAAATCGTATTAGAAAGTTTGCTACAAACGAATAAATGCAGAATACAAATCATAAAAAATATTAATCATCGATAAATGATCCTTCCATATATTCCAATATTGTAATTTCTGTTTAGAAATTACTGTAAAAACACAACAATTCTGTGTGCTTATCTAGCAATATAATAACGCATTCAAATGCATGTCAGACTTAAATCTTATTTAAGAAAGGACCATTCATATTAAACATGTCACATATAACACAAAACACATAAAATTGGCAATAATATACAAAAATAAGTGTAACTGAAGTACTGTGTCAATTAGTAATTGTTCAGAACTAATCCCTTTTGACAGATAATTAAGAACATTACACATATTCAACGTAATCGAAAGGATAATTATGTTTACACAGTTTATTGTACGTGTTTTTACAAATTAAATATAACGTACTTTATACTCAATTGACACAGTAACTTCCAGATTATATTTAGTTATCGAAGGAATATTATATCGCTTTATAATTAACGCAGTAAATGAATAGAGAATTCAACTTAATTAATAAAAAATATTTTGTAAATAATAAGTTTTATAGTAACGTTAATGAATTGTCAATAGCCACAGTTTCGAATTACAATACACGCTAGTAAAATACAGAATACATGCGCATATCTGGCTTACGTTTTATTCACTGTAATCCTTATCTTTAATTTAAGTTAAAAGTTTTCTTTATTGAAATAAATGTATATACACGCGGGTTGCAACCACTCAAAATAGAAGTAATAATAATAATACTGAGCTCAGTTATATCGAATTCCGGAAAATATTATATGAATCGCTACTTTCTGCGAGGACAAAGTCCGTCGTGCTTTCTCGAATTCTGTAATCAAAGATCGTATTTATGAACGAATGTTGTATTCGTCATACCGCTTTAATCGACATCCGCGATTTTTCCAAGTGATCTTTGAGTTACAATAATTCGATATGTTACCTGATTGAGATTGCTGTAGATGCTTCTGGAAAATGATGGTCCTGTGCTCGTTCCTAGACCAAGCCTCTGAGGGCTTTCTCAATAGCCAAGATGGCCGTTTCGTCCTTCGTCAATGTTGCTACGTCGCAATGGCAAAGCTCGTCCTTTCTTCAACAGGAACGGCCAGAGGAACGTTTGTGTTGTCCTATTATATTTCCTCGAATATGGTACGCCAAGGCCTTGTTCGATAAACGTGAGAACTATCCGCTCTCTTTTGGTATCAAAGCAACTACGATAACAATCGCGTATTAACGAAATAAACATTCTATCTCGTTAGAAATACTACAACGCGACTGCACGCTTCGGTAGCCGGAAGACAAATGCTCTGTCGGCGTGCTACACACCCGTCCTGACACGCCCACGCCTGCGCGGTATCGTTTTTCCGTGCCGTGTTCCGGCGCTGGGGCGCCACGCGGTCGACGCAGCGAGCGTAAACATATAATCTCAACTATAAACTAGGGAACTGTAATACCGCCGCCATCTATGAGCGCTCGACCATATCGCCATTAATATATCAACAATGCTCACAGATGTCTACACATACACAATCTCTCTACGATTCTCTTTACTCTTTAAACATTCCGCCCGCCTTTGTTATCGTATTTAACGAATCAGTTATAATGTCTCAATATTAATTGGAAGACAAAGTTTAGTAATGGGTCTCTGAAGTTCCGAAACGTGCGTTCCAACAGTCACGACTCTAGTGTGACCATCCTTCCCAGGGTGTATCTGAATCACATGACTTAAAAGCCATTTTGATGGCGGATATCTTTCGTCTACCACTAGTACCAATGAACCTTCTGTAATAGATGGAATAGCTTGATTCCACTTGTATACCGCAAGGTATCTCTGTAAGCAATCACGCGACCACTGTTTCCAAAAATCTTCCAACATTTTCCTGAGCATCTGCCATCTGGAAAGGTGAGAAACCTTAACTTCTTGCAAACAAGGGTTCAAAAATGATAGTCAATGGCTGACCTACAAGAAAATGACCCGGAGTTAAAGCAGAGATGTCGTTAGGATCATCTGACTGAGGACTAATAGGCCGAGAATTTAACACAGCTTCTATCTGAGTCAATAATGTGTTCATTTCCTCGAACGTGAGCAATTGTTCACCAACAACGCGTTTAAGATGTGACTTAACCGACTTGACTCCGGCCTCCCATTTGCCACCAAAGTGAGGAGCTGCCGGAAGATTGAAAATCCACTGCGTACCATCTTTAGCAAGAAGCTTAGCTAAATCTCCTGATTCCTCTAAACTAGACGAAAAAAGCTTACGAAGCTCCGTATCTGCGCCTTTTAGATTCGTGCCGCAATCGCTCGAAAGAGTTGAACAAATTCCCCTACGAGATGTGAAACGCTTATATGCAGCTATAAAAGCCTCTGTAGTATAGTCTGAAACCAATTCTAAATGTATCGCTGAGGTGGAATAGCAAACAAAGAGAGCTATATATGCCTTATATGTTTTAGCCTTCTTTCCTCTCCAAGTTTTTATTGTGAAAGGACCGGCATAGTCCACCCCTGAATGTTTAAAAGCTCGTGAAGGTGTTATTCGTTCGGCTGGTAATTGACCCCTTATTTGTCTTGCCCTTTTCTTTCGAAACCTAGTACAAACGACGTATTTTAGAATGTATGATCGAACGGCAATTCGACCTCCTATTATCCAATAATAATTTCTAATAAACGATAGTGTCTCTTGAACCCCTCCATGAAGAGTACGTGCCTGAGCGTCAGCTATAACTAGAAAAGTAAAAGTGGAATTTTTTGGCAAAATGTATGGGTGTTTGGCAAACTCTGACAAAGATGATAGTTCAAGACGACCTCCTACTCGTAGTAATCCATCAGAATTTAAACGAAGAGTGAGTTTTAAAAGAGCATTTGATCTCGGTAAGTCTTTTTCAGCCGACAAAGTTGTAAGTTCAAAAGAAAAACAAATCTGTTGTACAGTTTTGATCAAAAATAGTTTAGCGTCATTCAATTCCTTCACAGTCAGCGGATGATTAAAAAAGGATTTAACTTTCCCACGAAATTGTTCTATTATCCTTTTACAAAAAGCAGTTATGCGTATAAGTTTCGTCAAGCTAGAATATTTACTTATTAAATCCCAGAATTTGGGAGATTTCGACTCAAGCGTAGTCGCTACACGATAAGGTCTCTCCTCTAAGTTATCCCCTAACGAAAGAGAATACGAGTCACTAGCCATGTTGACGGATTCTGAGATAGTCAGTATGGTCCGGTCCACCACGTTTTTTATTCTAATAATTGTTGAGGTGTTAAACCTCTTGTAGCCAAATCAGCCGGATTCTTTTCCTCGAATAAATTGCCACACAGCTTGAGGCAGTGTCTTTTGAATAAAATTGACTCGATTTTGAACAAACTCCTTCCATCTGGACGGATGACCAAGGATCCAAGTGAGCGCAATCTCAGAATCTGTTCTTAGAAAAATGGGTATATTATTTGATCTTATTACCCTGAGTATATGTGCAACGAGCCTTACTAGCAGAACAGCAGCTGTTAGTTTTAAACGCGGAATTGTCAGTTTCTTTAGAGGGGCAACCTTTGTTTTGGCTGCTATAAAACATGTCGTAATTTTGCCGTCGCTAGAAATTACCCTAGCATAAACAACTGCTGCCATAGCCTGTTGTGAAGTATCACTATAACCGTGAATTTTCATCCGGGAATACGATGTCAAACCTATCCATCTGGGAAATTTAAACCTCGGCATATTTCGTAAACTTTCTACAAATCCGCTCCATTTGTTTGTTAATGCATCTGACAACGGTTCATCCCACTCTAATTTGACAGACCACAACTCTTGTATGAATATCTTACCGACAATGGTGATAGAAGACAAAAAACCTAAAGGATCAAAAAACTTAGCGATTGTTGACATAATAGTCTGTTTTGTGGTCGTTTTCAAAGCAGGGAGTTCGATTGTGAATTGAAAATTATCAGACGAAGCATTCCAAGAAAGCCCAAGTACGTGAATCGTATCTCCTTCGCTGAACGAAATAGAATGAGAAGTAATCTTTCTATCTGGTGGGATATTTGCTAGAATGTCCGGGTGATTACTCATCCACTTCTTCAACGTGAATCCGCCCGCCATGCAGAACTGATCCAATTGCGCAACTTTTATTTGAGCTTCCGTTATCGAGTCAGCTCCTCCGTGAAACTCATCTACATATCTATTCTTCTCTACGATAGGAACAGCTAGTGGAAATCGATGTCCTTCATCCTTTATCAATTGAATGAGAGATCGCAATGCTAAGAAAGGTGAACACACCTGACCATATGTGACAGTTGTAAGTACGAAAGTGACGACTTGTTGCAAAGAATCGAACCAAAATACTCTTTGAAAATTCCAATCTGAAGGATCTACTTTTATTTGCCTAAACATCTTCTCAATATCTGCAATAAAGACGTAAAGAAAGCTACGAAACCAAAGGAGTACATCGAATAAGTCAATTTGTAACTTGGCCCCTGTATGTAATAAATCATTGAGCGACACTCCAGTAGACGTTGGACTTGAACCATTAAAAACAACTCTTAATTTCGTGGTTAGACTCTGTTCTCTCAAAACGCCGTGGTGCGGAAGATAATATACTAACGAAGGCTCCTCTTGTAACGAAGGAATCTTTTCCATATGACCTAAATTTCGGTAATCTAGCATAAATTCCGAGTAAACTTTAAAATAATTCGGATTAGATTTGTCCAAACAATCTGTTGATTAATTGCAAAGCTTTATTCTTTGAATCTCCGAGTCTATCGGGGCTTGATTTGAAAGGCAGCTTAACAATGTATCTACCGAACTCATCTCTTTTATGTGTAGAGAGAAAATAATCCTCGCAATCCTGTTCTTCGGTCGAAAGGATTGGAGCTTCCGAAGAAGGAATCTCTTCTACCTCCCAGAATTTATGAACTAAGGCTACGGTCAACGTGACGCTACAAATGCTTCGAATCATTCCTCTTCTCTTTTCTTTCAATGAAGAAAGAAAGAGAAGAATAACGCTCCAAAGCATTTGTAGCGTCACGTTGACCGTAGCCTAAATCATAAAAGTCTTTATTGACCGATACGTGATAGCTATGTCTAATTTCCGAAGGACTTTCAAAATTCGTTGGCCCAGAAATAATCCATCCCAACTTGATCGCTTGTGCAACTGAAGATCCAATAGAACCCTTTATCAACTTATTTTCCAGCAAAGAACCATAAATGTCGGCTCCTAATATTAAATCAATAGAACCGGGCGACAAAAATTTGGGATCTGCTAAACTAATGCCTTCCAAATGAGCCCATGAAGTTTCGGTTGCGTCAACAGAAGGAATAGAATTAGTAAGTTTAGGAAGAATGTAAGCCGAAACAGTCAAATCTAGATCAACACCAAAACGCGATCTCAATTTGAACGAAGTAAATCCCTTAGTAGTATTGGATTTCTGCTCCCCTATTCCTATTAAAAAGAGCGACGATTTTGTACGAGGCAACTTAAGCTGTTGCACAACGCGCTCTGAGATTAGCGAGACTTCTGATCCCTGATCAAGTAGAGCACGAACCTTCCAAACTTCATTTTTCTTTGAAACTATTAATACTTGAGCGGTTGCCAACAATACACAAGGAACCTTTAAACCTTTATCAATAGTCGAATGCAACACCTTTGCTGTGTCCTTTTCTGTTTCTGCTACTGCAGGGTTTGACTTTAATGGAGGTTCTGATTTTAAAGCTTTATTATTAGAAGAATTCCCTGTCCTGTGTATAGTTGTGTGGTGCTTCTTATCGCATGTACGACAACGCTTCGTGACTTTGCAATTCGCTACTCTATGCTTACCTAAACAATTATAACACAATTTATGTTTGTTTACGAGGGCTAACTTTTGAGCGGTAGTTTCATTTATATATTTAGGACATTTCACGATATAATGTTTCTCCTTACAAATAGGACACGACGTGGTATTGTTATTCGATTGACTTTGATAATTAGTTTTAGCCGTAGCCTTATACGTAGTCTTTATCCTTCGAGACTTTTCGCTTGAAGCGAGAAAAGGCGAGTAACCAAAAAATCTGTAAGCTCTTTCCATGAAGGAGGGATCTTTGATGAACCTATTTTATTCTCCCAAGCCTTCACCGAGTCAGAATCTAACTTCTGCACTGTTGAGTAAACGAAAACATCATCCCATGTTTCTATGGGTCGTTGCAAAGTTTCTAATGTTCTATGAATTTGAAGAACAGTCGTA
>NW_020213314.1:0-3139 GCF_003070985.1 Temnothorax curvispinosus | reverse complement strand
CCGGCAAACATTCGTGTCCCAAGGCTCCCTTGGCCGAGCACGAAACATTCTGGTCCTTCGAGCCGGATCGAAGCCCTTCATTCGGCTACGAGGAATCATTTCTAAGTCATGGAGACGCTGTTAGAAGGTCAGTCTATGCGGTTCCGAGTCATCGAACGCGCATTAGACAACTTCAAAAAGCTGGGCAGAAAGAATCTGACCGCAGCGAAGATCCGCAATCGAATCCAGACGTTGAAGGAGGACTGGGAAGAGGCGAAGGGTGGACATCGTGCTCTCCTGGCTGCTGTCCCCGTCGCAGAGCGCCCCGGTTACGAGTACTTCCAGAGCCTGAGGTTCGAAGCCACCCAGGAGATGTATCAAACCGCATCCGATCACATGGCCGAGTGCCTTGAAGAACTGGAGCCGTACGTACCCCCGAATCAATCGTTCAGTTTCGGACAGCAGTCCCCGGGATTTTCGTCCGCCTATTCGATCTCGCATTTACCGCCGATGAAACTTCCTCCGTTCGACGGGAAGTATGAGGAATGGGAGAGTTTCCGCGATCGATTCACGTCTCTTATTCTAAATAATAAAGATTTGTCGAATTTTACGCGAATGCATTACTTAATTTCATGTCTAACAGACCGCGCTCTTGATTGCGTAAAAGACATACGAGTCACCGCCGATAATTTCGATATCGCGTGGGACACTCTAAACACGCGCTTTGAGAACAAACGCCGCCTGATAAACGTGCATATGACTGCGTTGCTCAATTTGCCCGCTGTCGCAAAAGAATCCGCGATCGAGCTACAGTCCCTCTCTGACCGCATTCACACCGCCGTCGCGGCTCTTAACAAATTAAATCGTACTCCTGAGGAGCTTTGGAGCGACATGTTAGTGAGTCTCGGGACGCAGAAACTCGACGCGGTTACAAAAAAGGCATGGAATCTCAAGTATAGCGAGGACCGGAATCCTCCCTCTTACGAAGCGTTTAATAAATTTCTAGAGAATCGAATTCGCGCTCTAGAAGAATGGAAACTCTCCCCTTCGCCCTCCGATAAAACGAAAACTGCAAATCCGCATAAAGTCAGTAGCGCGAACGTATGCGCGAAGGCCGTATCGCAGTGTTCGCTATGCAAAGCTAAACATGCGTTCAGCGCCTGTCCGCAATTCGCGGGGAAGAGTCCGAGTCAACGACGTGAAATCGTTCAACGGGAACGACGTTGCTTTAATTGCCTGAGCCAACATCACGCCGTCAAGGCATGCTCGAGCAAATTCCTCTGCCGCATGTGTCAAAAACCACATCATACGATGCTTCATGTTGACTCCGACTCTCCCCCGAAAACCGAGGCAATAACTCCGGCGAACGACCCACCGAGGGCCGTCGACGCAACAACAAGCGAAGTAAACTCACTGTTAGCGTCTTCACAGACTCCTTCGCGTTCTTATGTTTTGCTCGCAACGGCTTGGGTCACCGTAAGCTCGCCGCTCGGTAGATCTGTTATTGTTCGAGCTTTGCTCGATCAAGGTTCCGAGATGAGCTTCATCACAGAAAAACTCGCGCAGTGTCTCAGGCTGAAACGCGTTCGAATGCCGACCTCGGTTTCGGCTGTCGGCGGTGTACCCGCCGGAACATATCAACACGCGGCTCAAATAAATATTTCGCCGAGAAACAAACAGACTCCGGCATTCTCTACTCACGCGTTAATTTTGAAATCGTTAACGTCATACGCGCCAAAGCGTATGACAACGGAGCATACTTTAGCTCACCTAGCAGATCTCCCATGGGCTGACCACGACCCCATGAGCGCAGATCCCATCAATATAATAGTCGGTGCAGATCTTTACGGCGTCCTTATAGTTGACGGACTTCGCAAGGGAGCGGTCGGACAGCCGATCGCTCAAAACTCAGTGCTAGGATGGGTGATCTCAGGGCCCATCCCACCTTCAAAGGTGGAGTCGCATATTACGTCGGTCGCATCATCGGAACAACCGCCCCTCCGGGTGAGCGCACATCACTGCCTTAATCTGTCCCTCGATCAAGAGCTTAGAAAATTCTGGGAGGTCGAGGAACTTCCGCATAAGACACATCTTAACCCGGAAGACGAGCAATGTGAGGAGCATTTTCGCCGCACCCACTCACGTTGTCCCGATGGCAGATACATGGTCCGTCTTCCGTTTAGGGCCGGTCCCCCTATCGAAATAGGGCGTTCTCGCGGTGTCGCCGAGCACCATCTCAAAGGCTTAGCTCGAAGATTAGATGCTCATCCGGAGCAGAAACGGGAGTATTCCGAATTTTTACGCGATTACGAAACCCTCGGGCATATGATCGAGGTGCCCGCTTCAGATGACGCGGACGAGCAACGCGTTTACATTCCGCATCACGCGGTCATGCGCGAAAGTAGTGCCACGAGTCATCTGCGCGTCGTCTTCAACGCGTCTTGCGCAACGTCAAACGGGTCCTCGTTAAACGACCATCTCCTGGTCGGACCCAAACTTCAACCTGATCTATCGGTTATCATCCTGCGATGGCGACTATTCAAGTACGTGTACACGGCCGACATGACTAAAATGTATAGGCAAATTCGTGTCGACCCGCGTGATGTAACGTATCAACGCATTCTTTGGCGCGAACGTCCTACTGATCCGCTTCGCGAATACATCCTTCTCACCGTCACATATGGCACCGCGGCCGCTCCGTACTTAGCGCTTCGCGTACTCGATCAGTTGGTAAACGACGAAGGACAGGCATTTCCCTTAGCTGTTCTCATACTCCAGAAAGGGAAATATATCGACGAAACTCTCTTCGGCGCGCATCGCCTCGAGGACCTCCGTATCGCCCGCGATCAACTCATCGCCCTCCTACGGAAAGGTGGCTTTGAGTTAAGGAAATGGGCCAGTAATAATTCGGAGCTTTTGTCGGACATTGATCCCGCGAATCACGGACTCGCGTGCAACAAAATTTTGAAAACAGATGAAAGTTTGAAAATCCTCGGGGTCAGTTGGAACCCTGCGCTCGATATCTTTCAATTTCAGACGGCTACCGACGCCCCTGCTCCGCAAACAAAGCGATCGATTCTCTCCGCGATCGCGAAACTGTTTGACCCGCTCGGGTGGGTGACTCCCGTCACGATTACCGCAAAAATTTTGATGCAACGGT
>NW_020213313.1:1402-4773 GCF_003070985.1 Temnothorax curvispinosus | reverse complement strand
ATGTGTATTTTGAGTCGATCGCTTATTACCTATTTCTTTGTTTCTATTATGCATTTTCAGCGGATTTGCCAATATATAAGATCGTTATGGAAGATTCCACTAAGGAAGAAAGAAAGATGATTGATAGCGAGTATACACAACTAGTCTTAGATGAAAATCGGAACAACCTGGAGGAAAATGATGAAACTATTGTCAGCGAATGCATAGTAAATATCTTACATAAAGAGAATAATAATTTGAGAATCCATGAAACAAATATAGAGAAAGAGAGTCATTCCGATGGAAATAACAAGATTGACGAAAATGAACGCGCATCAAGCACCACTCATCAGCAAGAAAATGCTCCATTGGAAACTTCGACTGAAGAGGAAAATAACTTGCCAAATGAGAATCAGAATAAGAAGTATAATATGTCACAAGTTGCATTGTCTAGTCGAGGAAACGTACCCATAGAAAAAATATGGGAAAAGCATCTTAAGTGGCCCGAGTTTGAGAAAAAAAACCAGAAAGTCAATCAAGAACCAAATTCCTTAAAAAAAAATTTACCATACGCAATAACATCTTCAAAATGGAAACATTATTACGAATTGATAAAACAAGAGCAAGAGGAAAAAGAAAGAAAAGCTGCGGAACGACTTGTCAAGCAAAACATTAAAAAAGAATCGGTTGAGGCTGCAAAAGCAGAAAAAAGAAAAGCAAGGGCTGAAAAAGCGAAAGAGAAAGAAGAGAAGAAAAACATTAAAAAAGAATTGGTTGAGGCTGCAAAAGCAGAAAAAAGAAAAGCAATGGCTGAAAAAGCGAAAGAGAAAAAAGAGAAGGCAAAAATGAAAAAAAAAGCGAAAATTGGAAGAGAGCAGACTTCAAAACCAAAGACACGACAACGTGCAATTAAAAAAACGTCCCTAGCTACGTAAGTGGAGATAATGTATAAGAAATAATGTATAATAAATATAATATAATAGATGTGTGTATAAGTATCTCTTTCATATCGTTTGCCTTCGAGATACCTAAAACTATTCTCAAGAGTAAAGAAACCAAAAAAGCTTTATGTTAGGTTAGGTTAGATTAGCTTTGTGACATAGGTTTATGCTTTATAGTATTATTCCAGTGCAAAATTAACATTCTGTGATTGTTAAAATATAATATTTAACTTTAATTATTAAGACATTTATATACATTAGTAGGTATATATCTACATGGAATACGTGTTCATTCACTGGTAAGCAGCCGTTCATTTACTGGCAATTTTGTTCATTCACTGGTATATCGGTCCTTTTGTCACTTAATTTCTATTTATTTTCTAAATGTTTTATTCTGTGAATGCACTTTTAATATTTTTTTTTAATAATCAGTATGATATATTGAATCAACTACATCGATGCTGAAAGTGATACGGATAATAATTTTATTTCACGTCTCTAATGAATAGGAGACGCCGCTTATTTGTTCATTCACTGGCTGGTTTACCCTATTTGTCGTAAGAACTGTTAACAAAAAGCAATACGTGTACTATTTGATATAGAAATTATTCCAAACGTACCTTCTTTTTTCTCTGTATTAGTATTTATATAATTTTTTATATCTTTTCCTTTGCTAGGCAGCTGTTTAGATTGTCTTGTCTTCCTTAATGATAATGAAGTGTCAGGAGTATTTAAACCTGAATCTGTATCACTATCACTGGTCGGATCATCCTCATCTTTATTCTTATCCTCATCGCTTTTATCTGTTGTATCTTCTCCTTGTGCATATTTGAGAAAACGTGTTATAGCCAAATCTTTTGTTATAAGCGGCTGTCTATAATGCGATTTGTGTATCTTTTCGTGATGACCCATGAAATCCGCTAGATCATTCACTTCATGTTCAGATATATCTAATGAAATGCATATTGTAGCAATATGTTTCCGCAACGTTGTGCCTCGTAACGAAGTTCGCATTTTTTGCTCCAGAAATTATAGAATATTTTCGCATTAGTACGCATGCTCTTAAATATTTGTGTCTTTTTTTGTCGATTGTATGTATACCAAAGACGTAAGGATTATTTTCGGGAACACCAGCATCTTTACGACACTTAACAATCATTTGCATAGATTTTAACATTTCTTCATGAAGTAACACAGGAACCGTTCTTCCTAGTTTACCGCGTATTGTTATTCGTACATATTTGGATAAAAATTTATATAATTCAGGTGCTTCTTCTTTTGAAATTGTCGCACAATTTTCCAAATTTTCAATTAAAACACGCTCTAACTCACCAGCACGTCTTCTATTGTTCGAGAAGTCGAACATGTGCCGCGCGCGCCTGACAAATGCGCGCCCGGCCAACACGCGCTTATCAGATTGCGCGGCTCGCCGCGGCGCGTCGCCGGCTCACGTACAATTACTCGCGTTTAAAGTACGTTTGAGTAGCAATTTAAGGCGAGCTGCGCACAGACCAGCATCGAATCCTACCGCTATACTCGGCGATCTCGCCTTGAGGGAGCGTTGAAAGACTCGAAACTATTATATCTTTTGTCGCGTCGAGTGAGATTTCATCTCCTCCGCGCAGTAATTATCGAGCGTCGAGAGACTTCTCCTCCGCTCATTGCACTCCCGTGGAGCCATCGTGGAGACCGCGGCCCCCTCCAAGTCGGACGCCCCCTCCGGGCCCGGCACAGTAGAAGCGGAGGCACGGAGTGACCCCACTCCAACAGCGACCCGAAGGAAGAGGTGCCGAACCAGGACGCGGAGCCAGAGACGGAAGAAGCGCCTCTCCTACCCGCCGGTACCTCAGGAGCGGCACACGAAGGAGGCGGAGCCCGCTAAACCGGTGTCGCAGGAGCGGCACCAAGTGCCACCGGCCCTTGTGCAATCTCGTCTGGCCAACCAGCCAGTGCCGCAAGAGCGGCAGGCAACGAGACGGGAGTTGGACAAGGGACAGGTGATACGTCCGTGGAAGCTCATTCCATTGGAGCTCCCGGAGGTGCGCCGCACCAGGCCAGCCGGACTGACGCTCCCGAAACGGGATTGCCGCATTTCTCGGCCACCGGCCCTCCACCTGATCCGCGTCAAAGAGACGCAAACCACAGCGTGCCAGACGGTGCTCAGGAGAGCTTTCCTGGCTCCTTCATCGCCAGTGGACCCACCGGATCAACTGACGGACAAACCACCTCGCACCCCGGGCTCTAAAATCGACCTCAATAACAACTCGGTCCCCTCTGAGCCCCTTGCAAAGAAGGCCATCCGCCAAATTAACTTTTAAACCGTGCATTAGCACTTATATTTTTTTATTAAACGTCTACAAGGCGCCGCCTAAGACAACGTAAACACAATGTACATAATTTAGACAGAATATATTGTTTTTGTTACCAAATCTTGTCTCGCTGACTCACCGC
>NW_020213313.1:0-1302 GCF_003070985.1 Temnothorax curvispinosus | reverse complement strand
CCCTTGAGTTTCAAATACAATTTTATTTACACTGACAGGATAATCCTCTTCAAATAATTTTAAAAAAATTTCTACCACAGTTTGTTTGTCAAATTCTTGTTTCTTAATGCACATGCTTCTTAAAATTTGCCCAACTTGTTTCACAAGTGTTCCCAAAGATGATGCAATAGATGGTATCTTATATGTCCAAGTCGTTTCATCAAATTGTGCGAGTATATTGACAGCTTTGATGCATTGTTCATATATTGTTGGATTATATATTGAAGTGAAATCTACGACACCGTTATCAATATCCCTCAAAACAATAAGAAATCGTCCAAGTAATCTCAGTCGCGCTCTGATCATATCGTGCTGATGTTGGAGACGATACTTGTGACACATTTTATTACCGTAAGCAATCAGCAGCTCATCATATCTAATAATCTGAGTTACACTGTCTTCCCTCATTACTGGGAATACTAATCTTCTTAATGGAGTATTCGCACTGTGATGTATACGACAAGCCACAGTACGTCCCAATATTTTTACATTTCTTTGAGGATAATCCCCTTCCCTTTTCCGTTTACATGTCGCAAAATAATGTCTTATATTATTTTTAGAAAATACACCTCTGCACTTGGCACAAGGAATAAAATCGGTTGCTTGTCTATTCAAATGTTTTCCTGGACGCCGACATACAATTAAATCTCCTTTGTTTAATTTAGAATCTGTATTATAGATGAAATTTCCTTTTCGTCTAATTAAACCAATAATTTTCTTTCGCTCCGGGTTACCTGAAATAATTTATAATTTATAATTTATAATTTATAACTTATAATTTATTATTTATTATTTATTATTTATTATTTATTATTTATTATTTTGTAAAATCTTTATTTTTGGTTATTTTGTTTTAATTACCATTTTTTAAATTTATTTTTTTGTCCGGTTATAATTTTTTCAATCCTGGAAAATTTTGGAATAGATTTGATATTATAATAATTGGTGAAGAAAGTACACTTTTAGTCAGATTCATCTCAATATATTTATCAAGTAAGGGAGACCGGGGCTAACTCGACACAATTTTTTCAAAGGCAATTTTCAACAATTAAAATTTTTAAGCAAATTCAATGGTACACATTTAAAGAGCGTTCCTTCAGGTACAAAATGCTTAAGGAAATTTTGTTGTACGTCGCTTAGTTTTGCCCGAAAGCTCGATGAAAGAGTAGACCATTTTTGAGAGATCAGAAAAATTACTTTTCACTATCAAAAACGCTTATGTCGCGTTAATAATTACACTATAACTCAGAGTGTTACCAAATT
>NW_020213312.1:0-3620 GCF_003070985.1 Temnothorax curvispinosus | reverse complement strand
GCGGCAAACGTCGAGCGACAGATGTTATACACTGCGGCGAAAAAGTATTAGAGCCAGCCCATACTAAACTTACGATAATTCCTTCGCGTAAACGGGATTTTCCTTCGCGTAAACGGGATTTTGTAGTAACTTACAATAATTAACTCCGCGTAAACGAGTGAATTATCGTAAGTTACTACAGAAGTAACGCGCTCGCGTAAACGTAGTAACAGGTGGCACACGTATTGCATAGGCATTGCCGTAGCGTCTTACGCCTTAGATAATATTAATTAGTTTAGCTTGAATTATGTGTAATAGAAACATTTAATTTTAGTAAATTTAATTATTTTGCATGTCAAAGTTTACGAGGTTTACCAAGCTTTACTTTAACTTTGTTTATGTTAGAATAACTTTAATGGTGCGTGTCCACCTGCGAGTAAAACTCTCGAGAGTAGCTCTCGAGATTGATTCTCGCAAATGGACATATTCCTGGAGAGTATCTAACGGAGAATGAATCGCAGCTCTCGGCGAGCGAACTTTTCAAGACCTACTCGCAAATCGACACGACGTTATTTTACTCTCGGAGATCAGCTCGCCAAGCTCGAACGCTGTTCGTATTTTGAGAGCTACATGTTGAGAGTAAAAACCGAGATGGCAAAAGTTTGTTCCTTTGATGACACAATAGTTATTTGTGTAACAAGTCTCGCCTTCGGCTCGTGCGTAAACTCCGCACCCGGGAATTTTCATCTTTACACACGACTTACACTCATCCCTATTTTATGTTGCAAGTGCCTGGAAAGTGGTCTATCACGCACGCGTAGCGTGCGTAATGGGGCACTTTCCATGCACGTGTTGCATAAAGGAACTTATTAAATAATGCGGAAATCATGAACTATTGTAGAATACTACTGTGACAGAAATAAAAAAATTTTTAAATTTTTATGTTCTGCGAATAAAGTGCGAAAAAAATTCATAATTTAAAGAATTAGATAAGAATATTTTTAATACATTTTCTAATTACTTGGTCAATAATTAGTTACACTTTAGTTTTACATACTTTGCACGTTTTAGTTACAGTGCTGAAATTAAATACATTTAATTTTACATCGCGAATTAAGTACATTTAAAAAAAAGAAAATAAAATAATTAAATATTTACATGTAAAAATCTAACATTAAGATATTTCGCAAGCTGAAAACTAAATAATAATATCGCACTATGTATTTTACTTCACAATTTGTAAGTTTGTGGAAACTTTTAATTGTTGGAAGTTTTCAATTTAGTTTCGTCGTTTACTTTTTAAACTGTATATTACTCTGTATTCCTTGGCTCTCAGACCGATTGGTGAGTTTCATAAGATTCGTTTTCAAAATTGTTACTTTTTAGTCTGTGTTTCTGACCGTTGAATCATGAAACTCGCCATAGGAAAGTCAGAACGCTCTAATTATTGCAACGGCTGAAGATGGCTCAAAACTGAGCCGAAACGTATCGAACACTGTTTGGAATGTGAAGAGAAATAATAAATTCTATTGAATTTACGCCCCAGGATCAGCGTCTGACCCTTACTGCCCTGACTTCTATTTTATTTTTAATTAATAGTTAGGGGAGAAGGAGGCACTTTAGGACAGAGGCAGTTTAGGACATCTCGAATGAAGAACAAAGAGTGATGGCAAAAAAACCAGTTTTTTTTTGCCCATTTTTTGGACCTCAAATTTCAAACTTCTTTTTATGCTAAATAGTACTATATAATGGGACATTAAGTAATCGCAGGGAAATTTTAAGATGAGCATAGACACGATTCCGGAGATATGAAGTAGTGAAAGTGATGGATTCCCATAATCCATGAAAGTACACGAAACTCTTCAAGTGTTCATACCAAGGAATAAAATATATATGACGAAGTGAAACATATCGTTTCTTAAGGATTTTTTTTACACCGGATTAAAATATGATTGACCTTAATTTTCGTCTTTAACATGAAAATTTCCCGAGATAGATGGAGTTGAAATGAAACTTGACACCGCCTCTCACGAATCGGGCTGTTTATCTTTCAATTTGAGTATTTCCTCGGTAATTGAATTGCTTCAAAGACTTGGTCAGTGGTTAATACGGAAAGTATTTTCAGGGTGCTTTATAAAGTATAAATGAAATAGCGGTGAATAGTAGATCGTCCATTTTCTGAACAATGAATCGTAGATGATCCATTCGACAGAAAATACTCTCAATAATACGTAAACTTCAGCCACGCATTCTTCCTTATGCAATACACCTTGACTGGAAATAATCACTTTTCACTTTCAATGTTTCATTTAATAGTACCATTTGCCATGAAAAAATTTGAAATTCGAGGTCCAAAAAATGGGCAAAATTTGCCACCACTCTTTGTCACTTTTTTTCATGTTAAACGCATTTTTCGGTTGGCAACCGGTCAATAGATATACTTCACATGTGAGCTTCCGCGCTGTTAGCTGTCAAACTAATCTACAAACTGTTAGTGATTTTCGCTGGCTGTTGTAATTATTTTGGCCCGCAAATGTAAGTATTTTTATATTAAACTATTGCTCAAAAGAAAATTTACTTGTATGTTCTCTGGTTATGATTATATGTTTTGCGTTGTAATGAACTGTTGTGAGCGCACAACGTAGTTAAGAATAATTAATGCACTTGGCAGCACCAAGTGCCTCATACGTGCCCCATACGTGTCAATAGACATACAAATAGCAAAGTATTAGACCGCGTGCGACAAAATCTAGACTCGCGATTTACAGACGATAACACGTCGGAACTGCACCCAAACGTCCTTGCGTAGAGCGAGAATTTTCGTTCGGTGAAGTAAACGCAAGTTTAGCGTGCGAACATAACGATAATAATAACGCGAACAATAGCGAAAACGACAGTGACGTACTACGACTAGACCCTACACTTAGTTCCGGTATATCGGACAATAACTCCCAAAGAGGAGAGTTTTCGCTAACGTCATACGACAGCAGCATATTCGATCCGACAGAAGAGGATTATACCCCTCGGGCCAACAAAATGAGCCAACAAGGAAGAGCGGATCCGGATAATATACCCCGCGACGAGATTCAAAATGTGCCGGTGACCACCGAGCAAGTTAACGCGGAAATAGAGAGAATCAGACTCGGTTAACAGGCGACCGTCCGAAATTGACCAAAGCCGAGCGGCGCAAACAGGTCCAGGAGCACGGGACCCCGTGCTCAACGACATCCTGAACATGATGCGCGACATGCAGGACCGCATGAACCGTGCAGAAGCCACGGAATTCGACCGCTCTGTCGAGCTCCTTCGCGCCGTGCGTGATATACAGGACCGAGTAAGCCGACAAGTACAGTCACTTTAGACAAAAATCAAGCGAAACCTCGGAAAAAATGTCAGCAAGGTGAATTTTGGCACAGATCTTCGTTTTTGCATAAGATTGAAGGGGGAAAAAAGTTTACCATTATACAGTAGCCGTTAAGAAAAATAATTAAACAAATACGGCTTAAATTCCGTTTTCTTGCAAATATCTCGTTAAATATCGATTTTACAAAGAAAATACAAGAGTAAAAAATTAAAGAGTGGACAATTTTGCACAAAAAATGTTCTATAAGTTTTTTTCGTACGAGCAATACTTTTCACGT
>NW_020213311.1:0-15216 GCF_003070985.1 Temnothorax curvispinosus | reverse complement strand
TTCTAAATTACTGGGAATAAAACTATAAAAAATAATGGCCAGCTAGTTGAATCTCATTGATTCTTAATTCAGTGTTGAAATGTAAAATTTAAACTCTAAATTGTTATAGAGTGAAACATATAATACGTATAATACATATACCAATGTTAAAATTTTTTAACGGTAAAAAATTCAGTCAGTTTTTATTCCCTGAAATTTATTCAGTACAGTCAGTTGTGCTTGCACACGACTGATTTTTTTCATGTAAAATCTTTATAACGTGTTCTGTACTAGGAATTACTATGTCCCACTTGGTTACAAAATTATATAAACATTTTTGTATTATGAACCACAAATGTTCACTTGCCGTAGGGTACTGCAGCTGAAGCACGTGAAACGTTTTAAAACAAACGTCGATGGCTTCTAGGGTGGAAGAAGTGTTGTATAAAACGTCGTTGATGCATACGTAAGAAGTGCTTATTTCGTGCAGTGTAGGTCCAACAACGATCACGTACGGCTGAATAGTCACTTTCAGTTCCTTACACTGTTTAATGTAATCTTCCTTAAGTTTAGAAACATCGTTTAGACCAGGAATCTGAAAAGTACAATGTAAAACTATACACAAAGGGAATACAAAAGATGCTAAAATGTTTAGTACAAGAATGAATTTCTGAACATTCTTAGGTACAATATAGCATATAAGATACAACATATAGAGCCATAATTACACTCCCCTCAATAAGTTCAAGTCCAAATGTGTGTGTGTGTGTGTGTGCGTGCGTGCGTGCGTGCGTGCGTGCGTGCGTGCGTGCGTGCGTGCGTGCGTGCGTGCGTGCGTGCGTGTGTGTGTGTGTGTGTGTGTGTGTATTAATACTCTATAAGACATATATTGTATACTAACAATTGTTTTATTGTATACCACCAAAAAATTTTTCATTGATAAATAGTCTAAAAATGCACTCATCATTTACTTGAAATAAGTAAATTTTACTTTGTTAGAATAAATTTTTGTACACAAAAAAAATGTGTGCTTAAATTAAATAGGTAAGTATCACTTATTTTAAATAATTTATTAGTTTATATATCCACAATCTTATCGTAAGTTTGTCATAAGTAACAAATTCATTCAAAATATATTCTAAATCTTAATACTTTAATACTTCAGTGAAGAATATTAAATTCAGTAAGAATTTGATTTACTTATTACTTTGACTTCTTTACTTTTTTTACTTTGACTTTTTTTAAATTTATTTTTATATAATATTCTTCGAGAAAATATAAATTCTTTTTTTAACTATACGAGTTTTTCTAAAATTTGTGACAAGTATATTTTAAGGCTATTACCAAGAAAGTATTCTTTATTGAAAATAATCATTATTTATTACGAGGGAAAAAGTAAACCGAGTATTCGCTTTTCTTGGCAGTAGAATAAAATTTTTTTATGTGCATACATCTATTTTAAAAGAATTGTCAAGAGACGACAGATTTCACCTACTACCTGTAATCAAGCAATAACATATAATATCTGTCTCTTACAGTTTCTAACAGTTGTTCTTCTATATTACTAATAGCGAATTCAATTGGACGCACTAGTGCGCACTGGCGCACATTAAAATTGTTGTACACAAAACAATAGACATGTGATATATAGATCGGCGCCATCCGGCGTGATATATAGATAGGCAAAATTAATCCGGTTGATTTTTACAAATTCGTCCGCCATATTGGATTCGCCATTTTGAATTTTGAAAATCTGATTTCAGATTTCTAATCAGCGACCCCGAAAACTTCCGAGTAACAAGTTTCAAGAAAATCCGTTTAATTTTTACAAATTCGTGCGCCATATTGGATTCGCCATTTTGAATTTTAAAAATCTGATTTCAGATTGGTAATCAGCGACCCCGAAAACCATATACTCAATGCGTTTTGTAGATATTTGGCTATTCCCTTAATTATGGGACTGAAAGGGTTAAGAGGACTAAGCCTACTGACTTATTCCACTGAAGAACCAACGAGTGTAGACCGGCCACTTTACATTAAGTGGAACTGTGTCAGGTGTTTGCATGTTATCGTGAGATGACGAGCATACTGAATCTCTCAAACTCTCAAAGGAAAGTCATAAAACGGTCAAGAATGACTGGTTTGATTTTAGTATGTCTACCCAGACAACATTAAAAGAAGGTTGTTTTGACATTGACGAAGATTGGTGAAAGGGTTACTGTTTTCTGCTTATTTTATATGTGATCTGAAATCACGTGTCCTATTTTTTTTTAATAATGTTTGCACAAGCCTGCGCACAAGCCTGATCTCGAGAATTAGATGAGGAAGGAATAAATAATAAAGATCCGTTTATTGAGAGAGAGAGATTGCGTTTCGTAATTTATATGTAATTCAAAAATAAGAAGTTTAGAATGGGCAGAACTATACAAAAAACTATACAAAATACCAACATTTGTTGCATAGGAGAAGGGAAACTGCCCTAAAACCTTCCCAGTATTCGTGAACAAAATTGTACATAGATAATATAAAAAACGATAGAAATACAATAAATGTATTAAATACATAAAAGGAAACAAATAAATGGTTATTAGAGAACAGTCCTTTCTTTTTAATTATGGCAAAATATATTTGCATTCACTGAAGCAGTTCTTTGTTATGTAATCAGGTTCGTTATCAAAAGAATGGTAATAATAGGTAAGCTCATATTTTCTCTTGACGTAGTCAAAATGAAACAGATAACGTAATATCAAGAAAGGATTGTTCAATTATTCACGCAAATCATTCAGCATATAAAATTCAATGCAAACATAATTTAAATAGTCATTGAAGTAATGTATCAATCTTTGAGTTTTAATAATAATTAATCTTAATTGGCCTCTTACGATTTACAGTATAGACTGTTTGTTCTTGAACGAATGACTCATTTTCAGCAAAATTATATAGTAAGTAAAAGAAAATAAACTATAAGAATTTCTTGATTTCTTATGTTCATAGGCCTTCGGTTTTCAATTGACACATTAATTCACTTTAGCATGAACGTAATACTAGACAACTCGTAATTCGCAATATAATTATTAGAAGATTATAAAGTAATTGAATAAGAATTTTTATAGTAACGCAGGGAAACAGTTACTCGATATTATAAAGTAATTGAGTAAGAACTTTATAGCAACGCACGGAAACGCTTACTCGATAGTTTTATTACAACGCAAGAAACGATTAATATAATCCGCAATGAACGCATTCTCATTTAGTCTGTAATACAAGTGAATGTAACGAATGCCATCAACTTAACTTCATAAACGATAAAGATTATTGTATAATCAATTATAATGAAATATACGCGCAAAAGAAAGAAATAAAGGTTTTTTATTTGTCACGAAAATGGTTGCAACCGAAGGATTAATTATTTACTTTACTTTAGACTGAGCTCAGTATTATAATTAGACTCGAACTGAATTTTTTAATGTCCTTTCAAAAGGCGAGGAAGTCGTCCTCTCACTTGTTCTCGTAATCTCTGCAAGCTGTAATAGCAGAGAATACCCTTGAGAGGATTGATTATTTCTCTCGTAACGGTAGACGAATGTCTAACGTTCACTTTCTGTAATGGAGAGTCTAACGTTTTCACTCGAGTATATTTAAACAGGTTACCTTTTGATTGACGATAACATCACATAGGATGTTCACACAACGAGTATATATCGAAATTCCCAAGCCTTATCTCTCTCATTTATCCAAGACTTCGAAAGGGCGTTTTAATTCCTGTCGAAAAGGCTTTCTTGAACGTTCCAGAAAATGGCTGCCTTCCTTCGTTCCACGTGCCGGCATGGCTCGCCGGGACGTATCTCACTGGCTTCCTCTTGGTGACGATCGTAGTTGTCCGTATCTTTCGTCGATTTTATACGATAAATAGTAATATTATTACTGCACACGAAGAGGCAGTTTTCAGCGACCGCACAAATTTACTGCAGAAGGATGACGCAATTACGTATCGAAATTTAAGTATCACGCACGAGGTATCATACAGGTATCATGTCTGGGAGACGAATGCTCGCTCGTCCGGGCTACGCGCCCCTCCCAACATGCCCACGCAAGCGCGCGGGAAGCCCGCGCTCGGCCGTTCTCGAACGCCTGGATTACTACGCGGTCGGGACCTATTTCGCGCATAAACATTCGCGCGTTCCGACCTACCGCAAGACGAACGCCATAGATGGCTGTACTTATACAATCTCTCTCTCTCTTTATACGTTGACTTCAAACAAATAACTTAAATTTTTTATTACATATACGTCGCACGTTGCTTCGCTTTCGGCTTCATTTACTTTAAACCAGTTCGATATTTCTGATTTATCTGTTATAACGATTGTTACAATTATTTTCGTCTTCTATTGTAGACGGTTAAATACTAAGCGCGGTACAGAAATCGCGTTAACAAGCGTTTGAAAAACTGCTCAGCAAAACAAAGAGAGAGGGATGGTTTATTTACTTTATTTATTACTTAAACTTTTTTTGGATGTATGTAAATGTGGATATACGTATAATTTTTTACCCAACATATCATGTCGTACGGCTCTATTTTCTTCCTTCGACTATTAAATTTAAACTTATTTTTAAGTTAAAACACGCAGCGCGTATGACAATTAAAAATGTTGAAGTTAGTTAGATATATGGTAAAAATTAAAAATCAGTTTAGTCTATGAAACGCTCTCGTATGAAATGATATTTCTTGACTCGTACATATGTGTTCCTTTTTCTTTAAGAAAATAACATGTGTATAAATAAATATAAAGAAAACATATAAGTAATAAAATATTAAGGAAAATCTTCTAGAAATACTTTTTCAGAAATATAAATAACTAATGATTCTATCGTCAGATTTAAAAAATTATTTTTTTTTTTAGTTTTAACTTATTTAAATTTATATAAAGATAACCGGCTTTTTCTTCTAAAAATTAACACACTTAAGAAGCACCTAACAACGAACTTAAGTCTACTTTAAATTTTTTTAAACTATTTGTGATTTTTTTCATTTCTGCATTTTATTGGTTTTCTAATTTTTTATGTCCATTTATGACGTCGATGTGTAACGCTAATGTCATCTGTTTCTTCTTAAGACTGTGTTGTTACATGTTATACGCATTATTCTACTGATCGTATGATGTACGAAATATATCTTTTTGATTTATATGACTTGCTTTGATCTCGGTGAAGTTATATCATTTTCCAGCAGATCAAAAATAAAAGGGAGTTCTTGTCGCATGCAGTCGAGTTTTATAGTTCCTGATACTTTTTAGTAATAGTTCTGATGATTTTACCCAAAAAACAGTCGATCGAAAAAATGATCTGCTAACTTCCCGTAGCAGATCATTTTCTAGCAGATAAAGAATAAAAGAGAGTTCTTCTCGCATACAGTCGAGTTCTATAATTCCTGATACTTTTTAGCGATAGTTCTGGTAATTGTGCCAAAAAAATCCATTGAAAAAAATTATTAAAACTTACGTAAATGACGTTTACGGCAGATCTTCGAAGTCGAATGTCTTCTTAACTAGTGACCGGATCGTTTTCGATCATAGAAATTCCTTTTAGAATTCTTAGAGTTCTACTAAAAACGGAACTCCTATCAAAACGTCTAAAACTTTTAAAAAATTTTTTATGCGGTTAGTCGAATTTTACGCGTTGCATCCTCGAAGTCGAATATTTTCTTAACTGGCCATTAAGAAGTTAATATATTATGTCTTGTTCAACATTTAGAAATTAAGTTAAAAGTACCAATACCCGGACATGTACCTATATCTGGACACCTTTATTATTTATAAGTATAACGCGAATTAAAATCAAAGACAAAAATATATTTTTTTGTAGTTTGAAACTTTAGTTATATGGTATCCAAACGTTTATTTCTATAAATTTATATTTTTTTAAAGGTATCCAGACATAGATACGTGTCCAGGCATTGGTACTTTTACCTAGTTTTAAGGATCCGGGTATTAGTACCTTTATACCTTAATTGGATCTGAAATTTAAATAATATCCCTCCACACGAACCGAAATAATTAATAAGATATTTTTTTTTTCTGGTATATGCAAAATAAAGATAAACTTTATATTCTACAAATTTAGATTTTGTATTGGACATAATGATTAATACAAAATCTAAATTTGTTGAATTTTTATTAGAGAATTCGATAATTTGTATACGACAATAAAATTAAATCCATATAATTAATTGCATCTTTAAGCTTATCGGTTAAATGAGTTTTGATAAATGATAGCATTTATCTTGTGTTTTTATTAAATCTAGAATTTATTGGTACCTACAGTATATGATAATGAATAGTTCACAAAAGAGTACTTTTTAATAAAAAGTAGATTACAGCGGATATACTGAATAGTCCGAGCTTGTGAAAATATCGTTTTGTTAATGATACCACGTAAATGTAATTTTCAAAAAAGGCAAAAAAAGGCGTTAAGTACACATTTATAATATATACATTATACGCGAGATTCACTTACGTGTACAAGCTAAACGTCTGTTGTTTTCTATTTTGTATACATTGAGTATAATTATGTATTTTTATTTTGATATTTAAAGGCGCACATTACGTCATCGGTTGAAGTTCGGCCGAAACAGCCGTTTATTATAAGTTTTAATACGATATTGTAACACGCGGTTTGACGTGAAAACACGTGAGTTTTCGTTACCGTAGAGAGAGAGAAAAAAAGAGAAAAATCTCGAGATTCCCCGTGTACATAGATTTTTACGTAAATTTAACATTGTAATGACTTAACGCATTTTTATTTTTCGATATTCTCTTTCTATATTTGTAAAGAGTGTACAGAAGAATGGTGCACGGAAAGAACGGTTATGCTGAAGTATAAAAAAATTTAGCTAGATACAGATCTGAAAATAATTTTGTTGCATCATCAAAATAATTATGTAAAACAATCAAACTGATTACTAAAATATCGAAATTTTTACCGCATTATTATCATGCTTCAGCGACCTACTATAATTGTTTTAATGGTGCAACAAAATTATTTTTAAACAGAAAACCGTTTTTTCCGTATGTGTAAATTAAGGGCGTGCATTTCCATGATGCGTGAATAAGAAACTCTGATGCAAGCCTCTGGCTTTCGTTCGCGCTTCACAAAATCGCATTTTGTACCCAAAGTATCGCAAAATTTAGCTAAATACAGATCTGAAAATAATTTTGTTGGTCCATCAAAATAATTATGTAAAACTTAAACTGATTGTTAAAATGTCAAAATTTTTTACAGAATCATCATATTTCAGCGAATTACTATAATTATTCTAATGGTGTAACAAAATTATTTTCAGATCTGTATATTTAGCTAAATTTTTAGATACTTCAGCAAAACCGTTCTTTCCGTGCACATATTTTTATCGGGGTCTAAATATCGCTAATATATATCACTAATGTAAAATGTACATAATAGAAGCTAGTTGTTACCATTTGTACACACATTAATCTAATAATTTCCTCGTCTGAACGTAGTTGGAATATTATCGAATCATTAGAGAATCTTAATATCTTGAGTTCGACTGATCGAAATTCAGCGGAAAGGCAAATATATATAATATATGAGAAGCTTGAAGAAGTGCAGGGTGTCTACTGAGATTACCCGGAAAAGGAACAGACAGTATCTGAACATTTTTAATCCTTTAGGGGCCTGTGTACATAATTATGCACAAAAAAAAAATAAAAATAAAAACTTATCAGGGACGTCTTTTAAGACTACCTTATAAATTATAACATTTTACTCCAACGGGATTGATATGTGGCCCTTAAAGGGTTAAAGAAAAAGAAAGTTACGATTAATGGATTAACAACGCGTAATAAGTTAATATTTATTTTAACTGGCTCAGTAGATTAGTGTGATTATGGCATTTAAAATTATCACGTGGACGTTATTTGTTTACTTTATATATTACTTTTTGTGAATCGCGGCAGAAAGGACAAAAGGTTCATGGACACATAGTTGTGTCATGTGTTGGCGCCGAACGACCGACGACACATATAGTTCGCCTAGTTTCGGCGGATTGCACTGATCCCGTTTTGTGGTAGGTCACTGGTAGGCGAGAACCGGTCGTCCCAGTTTTATTCTACAACTGCACGTGATTTCGACGTTCGTTCTGACCATTTTCGTGTTTGCCTTATACCTTACACCGACGGTGTTGGAAGAGAAACGTCGATCATCGGAGGTGTTTCTTCAGGATCCAAACAACGCATTGATGCTCCTGGAACTGAATATGCAACTGGCATCGCCACTCTTCGCGCAGTCATCGATCGCTCTATAACGCGAATTAGGTGAGAAGATGCATTCAAGCGAATGGGTATTTCAACCCCCACTGCTGCGCGGAGTCAACGTGGAGCTGCTTAATCGAAACCTCTGGCAGCAATTTTACGAGAATAATACATCAGAAATGATAATTACCAAGAGCGGTCGGTGCATGTTCCCGTCCGTTCAAATAAACGTAAACGGTTTGGAGAAACGTGAGAATTATTATGTCCTCATGAAGATAGCACCGGCCTCCGATCGCCGCCACAAGTACTGTGGATACCAGAACGGGGGCGAGAACAGCAATATGGGTGGCTGGAGTTTCGTGGGGTCGGCAGAACCGCAACAGCCCTGTGGCTATAGGATTTATAAGCATCCCAAGAGTCCGGCAACAGGGAGCCACTGGATGGACAATCCGATCAGTTTCAATAAATTGAAGCTCACGTACAACATCAACGACCCCAATAATAACGTGGTATTAACATCGATGCACAAATACGTTTCTAGGATCTGGATAGTTCGTTGCTTCGATGCGAAGAACTACAACGAGCTCTTTACTCATTCAACCGCGTTGTTCGCTTTTAAGGAGACGGAATTTATCGCGGTGACGGCATACCAAAACGAGAACATTACTAAGTTGAAAATCAATAACAATCCATTCGCGAAGGGTTTTCGCGAGATGGGTCAGTCACGGTTCAAGCGAAAGCATCATTCGATCGATCATCAGACCCAATCGTATTCCAGTCTCGAAGGGGTCCCATTGACCTACGACTCCGAATCGAATCAGCCGAACGACCCCCCCCCCCTTTAAGGGTTCCAAGCCCATTAAAGCATGCGATTATCTTTTACTTTAGCCGGGGAGTCGAAGTTGGCCGGCCTTGCAACGTGGGAGAAGCGGACGCGAATCCCGCCACCGTTGCGAGTCGATCCCCGGCGCCGGGCATGCTTGAAACGCAGTGCCCGTGCACTGCGTTTGACATATGGATATCCATTCACGAAATAATTAATTACTATTTATTTCTATTTTAATTTGACACGGCTACTGGGGGCAAGTCTCGTCGAGACCGTGGACATGTTCGGACGTGTTTTGTCCTGAATAATTTTTGAAGATTGCTGATTCAATCAGCGCCGAGTTTGGATTGAATCGTTTGAGTCTGTATTTATTATATTCGACTTGTTCTTGGCCGTTATGTGATCTTGAGGAAGATTAGGTGCCATAAAATTTACAAATAAGAAGAAGAAGAAGGAAGAATAAGGCTATTGAGGGCCACGGCTACTCGTGGCATGAGTCTCGTGCGTCAACAGGCGTAATTGTTTCTATACCCGATAACTAGCGCCTACTCTCGAGGAGCCAGCTACGGAGTCACTGGGTGTCTCCGCACTAACCGAGTCATCAATCTCGCATCGTGCGTGCAGTGCCCGGACCATCCGAGAACCCGGGCGTGAAGATTTATTCTTAACTTCTTCTTATTTACCACGTGTTGTGGAGCAAACGGATTGACAGCCGAGAGCTTTCCAGATAACCGTGCTTTTCTTTGGCTCCGCAACTCACCAGCGATACTCAGGCCCGTATCACTACAGGCTCTTAGAGGCGCAGTCTATTCGCCATTGACGCCACTTGGTTACTGCAGAACGCGCTGGCCAGCCGACATCAGATCTTGCGACCGAGCCGTACTGAATCGGAACAGCCCCATTGCAGCGGTTCAGCGAGACCACTGGAGGTGTTGCAGCGCATGACTTGACTAGGAGAGGCTATATATTCGCATCACCAGACCAGAAACTGACTCTGACTCCAGGCCCAAAGAGACTCGTGCAGAGAATCAATGACTTAAAAACAGCCTGACTCTTTCGATACAAAACAACAGTGCTCGCACCACCGTAGTTTTTAGGCCACTTGAATTTTTGGATTCTAACACGGATTTGCCACTTTTTTCACGTTCCTTTTTGCCAAGATTTACAAAAGGTAGTAGTCTTGCCGTTGTTCGCAACGCGGACGGGAGCGAGGCCGCCGTGGCCAGCGTGATAACCGGTAGTAGGTTCGAGAGGACGAGTACGTGTATACGCGAATCGTTTCCAGTTTCGCCGGCGTGAACTTGCTTCTAGTATTAGGGCCACGCGAAGTAAGATCATCTCTGCTACTCAATATGTCGTTAACCTTTCAGGGGCCTGTGTACATAATTATTTTTTTGCTTTAATGTACATAATTATGTACATAAAAAAAAACAACAAAAAAGAAAAAAAAACAAAAAAAGAAAAAACAAAAACGCAAAAAAATATAAAAAACAAAACAAAAAACAAAAAAGCAAAAAAAAAAAACTAAAAAACTAAAAAACTTATCAGGGACGTCTTTTAAGACTATTTTCGAAATTATAACATTTTACTCTGACGGGATCAATGTGTGGCTCCTAAAGGGTTAATTTAACTAAAACAATGTTAATTTAATTATTAATTTGACTAATCAATGGAGTTAAAATAACATTTGTGTTAAAATAATAAATTTTGACACATGGTAATTAAAAAGAACAAAATGTTATTTAACTCAAGGTATTGGTTTAAATTTTATCTTTTGATATTTAATAGCGTAGGGACAATTATAGTAATTATACCATTTTTTATTTATATAGAGTATATAGATTAATGATTATATGTATAGAATACTTTGTAATTAATCGTAATTGCGAGCCGTTTTATCATACACTGTAAATCCAATTGTGTTATTTATACACGTATAAACGTTTAAAAATAGAACATTTGACTGAAGCTCGTTTTACATGTTTTGTTGCGTGTGAAATCAACACGTTTAATCGTATTAATATGTTCAACCGTGTTAAATGGCATCATTCAAAACGACAAGAAATGTGTAAGAAGAGCTTTAGTTAAAATAACACACTTGGATTTGCAGTGAATTAGCCGTATAGAAATGAATTTCTCATTATTTCATAAAATATTATACATTTTTTTTTTAAAGAAAGTTACGCACGTTGCACGTAACTTTTTTCAACTTTTTAATACGCCACGAATGTCTGTACTCGATGCATTAAATTATGCGTTTTACTCGTTGATATTATTTACGATAATTACCGTTGCATCTTTAATCGATTATATAGGCGTATATATCGATGCTGCGAGATTTATATCAATATTACTCGTATAACGAACTCCCTCCGTGAATATATTTCCGATTTAAGGTCGATTTAGACATAACCGTGCCGTGCCCGTACCGTTTACGGACAGAAAGATTTAGACTCGTTTCACACGTAGGTATCCGGCACCGGACTACCAATGCCGGGTATCCGATCGATTTTCTTTATTTTCACAAATCGGCTATCGGAAAAACGTGTGAATGCTCCCATATTAATTCATATATTTTGCGATCCGATACCCGGCGTCAGTAGTCCAGTGTCGGATACGTGTGAAACGGGGCTTAAGTCGAATGTCATCCGTTGCATCTTCGAATATCTTCATTATAGTGGGCGGATCGCCACTAGTTAGTGGTAGAGTTGCAGGCGTTTTGATGGGAGTTTTAAGAAGATATTCGACTTCGAAGGTCTGCCGTGAATGTTATTTGCGTTTTGATGATGATTTTTAAAAATAATTTTAAAATTTTGCAATTTTTTATTTATCAGGAACTCTAGAACTTTTTGAAAGGAATCAAATGAGCTACTTACAACTATTCTGACTTTAAATCAAACTTTTCTACTTTTTTTTCAGAAAAAAAATCAAAAAATTTTTTTCTTTTATCAGAAACTCTAGTACTCGTCAAAATGGTTCAGATGAGCTATTTAGAACTATTCGGTCTTGAAGTTAGCATTTCATTTTTAACTGAAAAGTCTTTTATTTAATGCTAAAAAAATTTATTCAAATATTTGATTGTGTTAGCGGATTGTGAATCCACAGGAAACTAAACAACCAAACGTTAGAATTAATAAAAATACAACTAAGAGACCATTATGTAGTTATGTGAACTAAATTAACGATTGCAGCCGAGGATGCAAAGTTCGGACGTTTTATAACTTAACTTTTCTAAATGGTTTAATAATGCTTGCGAGAGATGTTAATGCGTGACCTGTTTCGATGATCATAAAAATAATTAGCTGTTTAGCTTAGGCACAGATTTGTTTTTGTTGATCGGATGTTTCTCCTGATTTTAGATGTTTGTGGAAGCCGTTATAAATGTTGACGAGGCAAGGGGAAAATAAACGATCAACCTTATTTGATTAAACAAGATTAATTGATAATTAGCGTCAACAGATTTCTAACAATGTTTTATTTTTAATTAGAAATAATAGAATAAAAAAAGGAAAATTAATTACGGATATAATTAACTAAGTAACTATAACGGACGCGTATTTCATAGAGGAAGCTTTGTTTTCATGAATTTCGTATATGAACCTTTGATTGCGTATAAAGTTGGGTCTAGTCAACTAAATTTAAATAAATTATATATGAAATAGGGGTGAAGAAACCAAAGAAAAGATTGTTTTTTGAGTTTTTGATGCCAATATGTTCAGAGTGTTCTAAAATGTCGAAATATCGCATTAAAATCGCATGTCCGTATGTGTGTGTGTGTGTGTGTGTGTGTGTGTGTGTGTGTGTGTGTGTGTGTGTATGTACAGATTTTAGTATCGTGGTTGCTCTAACTTAGGCAAATATCAAGAGACACGGTAGTGTCTCGCGCCAAGTATACGCTTCGCCCCCCCTCGTTGGGAGAAATAGCTCCCCGCAAGTCCTTCTTTAAGGGCAAGGGGGGGCGAAGCCTTTCCCCCCCCCCCCGAAGCGTTTCGCCCCCCCTCGCCCCTGCAAGTCCTTTTTTAAACTTTAGACGCACTTGTGATATAAAATAGTGTGTGTAACACGTGCGGGTTGAGAATTGGACACGCGTGCGGAGTGGACGCACTTGTGTCCAATTCTCAACTTCCCGCACTTGTTACACAAATAACTAAAGCGATTTCATCAATCGAATATATATTCAAACGTTTCGGCTCGGGATTGAGCCATCTTCAGTGAAATATATAGAAAAGTTAATAGTTACTCCCATTCTCCTTGTTGGACGGTGAGTTTCGAGATTGAAAAATCCCAAAAGACAACATTGACTTTCGAATTACTGTCTGTAACAGATCCAAAACGAACAATGACATATTCAATATTTCTGTCAGTATCTTAATTCAAGTCAATTAACGAGATGTGGTTAAACTCACCCGATAGCCAAAAAGAACGAGAGTATTACAAAGCCATACAGAGTATATATAACGAGTCTTCCGAAAAGATATAACATTCTATGCGGAGACGAAATCAAACGAACATGTCAAGAAGGCGGACGGAAAAATTCTAACGTCAATTTCGTCATGTCACGTTCACAATAACCAACCGTAACAAATAAAATATGGAAACATGAAGGGTCGCCACTATAAACATTTAAAAACTAAATGCAGTGGTACCTCCCGGCACAATACGTACGACAACAATAAGCATGGTTTACAATTTGTCTAGTATAGATACATAAGCGTGGTGAAGAAATTCTGTATCAGTTTGTAAATTCAGACTGTTCTTTTGTAACTTAACGTGCGCCATTTTCGAAATTCGTCTTTTAGATAGAAATCTCTCTTTGTCTAGTATCTCAACGTTCTCCCAATCGAATTCATGGTCAAAATTAATCCTATGTTCCGTAATGACGGATTGAGTTGTAGTATTTCTTCGAATGTGGTTTCTATGTTCAGAGATCCTGGTTTTTAATTGTCTCATTGTTTGACCCAGGTATGAGGCATCACAATTCTTACATGAGATCTTATTGGATCTACATTTTTATTGGATTGGATTGGGAGAACGTTCTTCTGTACTCGAATAAAGTTACGCATTTTATTTAAGCTGAAAAACGAAAGATTGACATTCAAGTCTTTAGTGACGTTTTTAAATTTATCCGCGATGTTAGGGACGTAAGGAATGGTAAACCAAATGCGTTGTTCTTCACTATCAGTAATCGGTGAAGATTCATTTTGCCTGCGTGTGCTTCTATTAAGGAGAGACTTAATTCTAATATTAATTGTATTAAAAATAAAAGACAGTGGATAGTCATTCTCTAAAAGTGTGTCAATAATAAATTTTATATTTTTAAAATGAAATTTTGGATGTGATAAGAGAAACGCTCTATCTACCATGCTCATTATTGTGCCTCTTTTTTGGGAAACAGGGCGTTGCGACATAAAATTAAGATACCGGCCTGAGAAAGTAGGTTTGTGAAATCAGTCAAATTCTAAAACATTATTATTATTAATGATAGTTACATCTAAAAAATTGAGCTTATCACCCCCGATTTCAATCGTGAATTGTAATCTAGGGTGGTAAGAATTAAAAACATTAAGTATTGTGTCAATTGATTTCTTTGGTGCCGCCATTGCCACATTGTCTACATACCTACAATAAAAAGGTAAATTAAAGCCTAATGTCTGCCCTGTTCTCCAAATCCTGCATCACCATGTCGGCGGCGACCGGAGACAGCGGAGAGCCCATTGGAGCACCGAATTTTTGTTTATAAGTAATGTTGTTAAACAAGAAATATGTTGAGTTTAGACTTATCATCACTTTATTGTCATCAGAAGACTTCTTATAATAACATTTCCAACACAAGATGCACGGTCTTACATACAGGTCTGGAAACTTGTAGGGTGGGGAGTGACTCAGATAGTGAGGCAAAATGGCGAACCTAGGGGTGAGCCAATCAAATTAGGCCGCGTTCCGATGCATGTTCAAAGCGCTATTGGCGTTATTCTATCCTTGTTTATGCCTAATGAATGATAAAGATAGAATGATGCCAATAGCGCTCTGAGTGTAAATCGGAATATATAATATGTATGTATGTATATATGTATATATGTATATGTATGTATAATTGTATATATATATATATATATATATATATATATATATATATATATATAT
>NW_020213310.1:522-1185 GCF_003070985.1 Temnothorax curvispinosus | reverse complement strand
TCCGCGCGCGGCGTGCGACGACGCGAGCCGAGGCCGCACGAACGGCGGACTCAACTTCTGGGCAACGGGCAATACGGGCATCACTGGCGACGGAGCAACGAAGAACGAAGCGCAGTGTGGTCACGTAGTCCCATCGGGCCGCATGGTGGATGGACGCTTCGCCCGTACGGACACCGGAGTAAAATGCTGTAAAAACTGTGCGTCGTCGCCGTCGCACCGGAGAAGGAAGGAGCGCGCGCCAGCGGAGATTGTGCCCACGTCGGTCCACTGTCGCGGTAATTATCAGAAGTGCGCTCGACCGCGGGAATGAATCGCGACGATGCGATGGCGAGGAGAAGGAGAGGAAAGGAGACTCGTGTGCTTGCCCGCGACGGCCGACGACGTCGGCGCGCCGACCGACCGTAGTGAGCGGCGTATCGCTATCCGCCTCGTCGCCGACGGATGCATCCTGGTGATGCGTCCGTCGGCGACGAAAATTGCTCCACAGTGGCGATCGCCCTTGTCCCCGCGTCGTCGTCGTCGTTCGCCTCTACCGAGGATCCATCGTGGATCGATCTCTCTAGATTAGTCTAGATCGTTCCCGACAATCCCGGCGGGGGATCCTCTTCGTCCCCCTTTGTTTTCGTCCCTTCGTTCTCCGTCGCTCCATCCCCGCCGCGACGT
>NW_020213310.1:0-422 GCF_003070985.1 Temnothorax curvispinosus | reverse complement strand
TCCGCGCGCGGCGTGCGACGACGCGAGCCGAGGCCGCACGAACGGCGGACTCAACTTCTGGGCAACGGGCAATACGGGCATCACTGGCGACGGAGCAACGAAGAACGAAGCGCAGTGTGGTCACGTAGTCCCATCGGGCCGCATGGTGGATGGACGCTTCGCCCGTACGGACACCGGAGTAAAATGCTGTAAAAACTGTGCGTCGTCGCCGTCGCACCGGAGAAGGAAGGAGCGCGCGCCAGCGGAGATTGTGCCCACGTCGGTCCACTGTCGCGGTAATTATCAGAAGTGCGCTCGACCGCGGGAATGAATCGCGACGATGCGATGGCGAGGAGAAGGAGAGGAAAGGAGACTCGTGTGCTTGCCCGCGACGGCCGACGACGTCGGCGCGCCGACCGACCGTAGTGAGCGGCGTATCGCTA
>NW_020213309.1:0-16116 GCF_003070985.1 Temnothorax curvispinosus | reverse complement strand
ATAAAGTACTCGAGAAATACAAGCGTGGCACTTCTTCAACCCGAGCATAAGCCGACACCAATAAACACGGATCGCAACAGTTTTTCATAATTGTAAAAGAAAAAATTTTATTACATTCTATTACACTATTCTATTCACAATTCTATTACAAATAAAATATTAAATTTATTTAATAATTAAATTTATTTGATGATACACATTGCAAACTTTTGTTATTCAAAGTAATACAATTTTAAAAAATTCTTCTTCTTCTTCTTTAGCCTGTTTTCATCCACTCCTGAACAAAGGCCTCTTCCATTTCCTTCCATGTCTTTCTCTCCTGTGCTGTCTGCATCCACCTCTTTCTTGCGTAGCGTTGGATGTCATCTCGCCATCTCGTTTGTGGCCGGCCAATGCTTCTTTTGGACTCTCTTGGTCTCTATTGCATCAGGACCTTGGTCCATTTGGTGTTGCTTCTCGCAACATGTCCCGCCCATTGCCACTTTTGTCTACTTGCTCGTTCAACCACGTCGGCAACTCTTGTTCTTTTCCTTATCAGTTCGTTTCGGATTTTATCCGTCCGCGTCAGGCTGATTTTCAGCATTGCTCGCTTCATTGCCTTCTGACAGATTCTTAGTCGGTTATTTGCGCTGTTGAAAAAATTACAACATTGGAATTTAATATAAATAATGCTATTAAAAAATTAACTTTTAATTTAACTTAAATTAATTTAATCTTAACGTAGTTTTCAGAACGAAAGAATCCTCACAAAGGTATTAAATTGGAGCAAGCTAAAGTTTGCGGACTGCACTAACATGCATACGGATAAGTATTATTTAATAAACTCTAACAAACCTAAACTCCTCGCTAAGTGTTGAGCAGTAGTTAAATGTGACTGTAATACTTGTAATACAATATTTATTACATCATGTTATTTGTATAATAGCAGGTAATTGATGAAATTTTTTATGTTCTTTAAAACGTTAATGACACGAAAATACCTCTTCAAAATCCGGTAAAAAATTTTTTTGTATAAAACCAAATATATACATATATATATATGTATATATATGTATATATATATATATATATATATATATATATATATATATATGTGTATACATAGACACATATACTAGTATCGAGAACCAACTCAAGTTCCTTGTAGAACCTAGAGAACTAGCAGCGACCGATATAGAGACTGCCGTGTGCTCGTTAGAACTCTCCGCTCCGCTCCGCGCGTAGCCTAGTAGCTCTTGTTGCAAATATCTCAAATAATATGAGATATTTCAAAAAATTCATAAGCACATTTTTTGTAGATATTTGTCTGTTCTACAATTTTAATCTCTGCAAAAATTTCAAAATTCATCGTATTTGTGGAGAAAAACAAATTTGTTTATAAATTGTTAATAAAAAACATACTTAGGAATAGCAGAAAATGGCGGAATTTGAATATGTTGTTCAGTATATTTTTCTAAACACAATGACGTAATAAAACCTTGTGTTGCAATTTTTTCTAGGTCTAATCGTATTTTGACTGAACTATTGTGATATCGAACGCAAATAAGTGTTAGTCAAACACTCAGCTCAAAAGAGATAAAAGGACGGTCGTTGCAGTATTCAGCCATTGTGGACCGATTTGGAAAGCTTCTCCGGCTTGAGTCAAGCAGCCATTGTGGAACGTTTTGGAAAGCCTTTCTGACACGAGGAAAGCAGCTATTGAGAAACATCAAGAGATCTGTTCTTGGCTTAGTCATTGCGATCTTTAATAATTAATTGAATGTCATATTTGAGGAGAGCTTCAATTATAAGGTAACCGCCTTTGGTCTATTTGAGAGAGGAAGTTAGACGCCCGTCTAACGTTACACGAAGGATCTCCGATACTTTTATAGTGACCATTCTCACTTTCAGAAATCTCGAGAGCAAGTTAAGAGGGATATTTTATCTATTATAGAAGAGCCGCGCACTTGTAATGTCGAGTCAATTACTAAAACTGAGCTCAGTCTAAATATATTCAATAATCTTTTCTCGCGGTTGTAACCATTTCAATAACGATTAAAGGATGTAAATTGCTAATTGTTGTGCGATTGATATTACATGATAAACACGAGACTTATAGATTATTCACTTAATTCCTTTCCCAGTCAGAAATGATTAGTTGATTCGACGTTGAATCAATGTCGAAAACCGAATGTCGAATCAACGTCATAATTCTGGTCGATTCGACGTCGAAAGCGTATAAAATATCACCGACTATTCAACTTATCGTTTCAACGTCGTTTCAACGTCGAAGGTTGAAAAATTCGATTGAAATATAGTATATTATACATTTTATATTTTTTTATATATGCAGTGTTTGTCTGGATAGGTTCTAAATATAAAATTTATATATATTATTTATACATATGTGATTGATCGCACAATCCGAGTCGAAATTTTACTCCTTCTTTCGACCTCTTATTTTTCACATCTCAGGATTCTAAAGGATTTTGATAGGTTCTAATTGTATTGTACTTAGCTCCTACTTTGTGCCTGAAAACGGCAGAAAACGGACTGTTTCCCATTTTGAGGTTTAAAAGAGGAGTTATCGGTAAAACCCTCCTAAACCTCCTAAAACCCTCTAGATCCTACACTGATAGAAAAATGTACTAAATTTTAATTAATGTTTTCTCCAGTAGTCCTTATAAAGTATTTTTTTAATTCAGTTAATATTTTTCGAATGAAAAAAATATTCATCCAATTGAAACAAATTTTCTAAACCTAATAAAATATTTACTGAATTCAAAAGAATACTTTATTAGGACTATTGGAGAAAACATTTATTGTAGTACATTTTATTATCAATGTATTAATTTTTACTACTTTTTAAATCGTAATGAAACATGTTCCATATCACGTACATCATCGATAATTCATATAGTATAGGTTTTGGTAAATTTAGCAACGAGATACGGTTGTGACTTTGACTTATGTTGTCGTATCTCGTTGCTCTGTTAAATGCAATATTTATCTAGATTTATTATTTAGAATCTAAGATTTTTAATATTAAAAAAATATTGCCGCAAAATATTTTATAACATTGTTAATTTTAATTTTAATTAATCACAATTTTAATTAATCAGATACATATAGACATACATGTATCACAATTAATAATGTTATAAAATTTATATAATAAATCTTTTTTTTATTAACCATATGAAACACAACTTAAATAAAAACTCCACTGCAAGTCACCGATAATATACATGACATAGAGCATGTTAATATGATAATGTGGTAAATAGCATATAGGGGGGAGAGTCAGAAAAAATCTAAGAGATCGCACACGTTTGTTTCTAAGGTACAAAGGAACATATATTTATTTGTTTACACTTTTTTATCTACTTGTTCATGTACTCTTGCATACTATCTAAATTAAACTCATATTATATCATAACGAAAAAAAAAATTTTTTTTAACCATTTAAAATTAATATATGTATTGTATCTTAATAAAAATTAAAATTAAAATTTAGTTTCAACAAAATTAAAATTAAAATTGAAAAATGTCTTGATACTGATTGTGAGTATCTTAAAATGAAATATCTTAATACTAATAAAACTTAAAATTAATACCTTAATACCAAATAACTAATCGCATATCACAAATGCCATTTAACAAATAATATTAATAATACGGAATTAAAGAGTCTGGATTACCGATTGAAATCAAAGTAAGAAAAGAAAAGAGAAGAAAAGAGAGGGGGGCCTCTGCATTTGTCTACGAGATAAATTCTAGGGCCAAAATATAAACCAGAGTAACAAGAATAAGAGCAATTCCAAGATCTCAAGACGAGATTAACCTTGCAGAGCTCCTTGTACTACTACGAACAATGTCGATCTTCCAATATGGCGTCCCAAATGAGAATATTGGAAGGGCCCTGCTCGCTGGACCGGACTCCTCGCCTCAATTCTCCCTCTCGGGCGCGAGCTGCCGCAGCTCTCCTTTTCCTGGCGGTGAGCTCTCCTTGGGAAGTCGAATCTCGCTCGGTTGGTCTCCAGAATATGTGCCGCTTAGCTCAATCAGTTACGAAAGAAGGAAAACGTACTCGTCTCGTCCGAAGAAACGCAGCAAGAGCGGCCATGACATTGAACTGACTGAACGAGAGCGAGCCGAGCGAGGAAGGAGTGGGGGCGCTTTGAAAGTGGCGACTCACGCGTCGCGCCATCTACATCTGAATGAAACGATCGGGCGTTTGCAAAACGCGAAGGAATTTGAGCGCAATTTCTGAAGTAAATATTAAATTAATATTAAATAAATGTTAAATAAATGTTTCTTTAAATCATTATTGCAAATAAAGAATTAATGTAAAATAAATATTACATTACTGTCGAATAAATGTTAAATAAATGTTTTTTCAATTCATTATGGCAAATAAATAGTTAATGTAAAATAAATATTAAAATAATGTCGAATAAATGTTAAATAAATGTTTTTTTAACTTATTGCAAATAACTTACTAATGTAAAACAAATATTAAATAAACGTTAAATAAACGTTTAATAAATATTTTTTCTAAATTATTACTTCAAATAAATAATCAATGTGAAATAAATATTTAATAAACATTAAATAAATATTATTTTTACAATGAATTCTACAAATGTATAATTAATAAAAAATGAATATTAAAAACACATTTAAAAAACATTGTCTGCTGATTGGGCAAGAGCTTGAATAAATAAATACCAGTCCATATTCAATTATCGTAAATTTAGTAATATGTAAATATATGAAGATAAGTAATTATAAGAAGTAATAACAAAAAGAAAGATGTTTTGTAATAGTTTTGTATATATTTAAAATTTCCTACCTTTAGTTGCACATATACGCATGCGTACTCATACATACACACATTCTTTTAATTTTATTTTGAATTATTTTAATAAATAAAGAAAAAAGAGAGAAAGAAGGAAAAAATAATATAGAAAAATACAATTTTATATAAATAATCATTTATACGTCATATATAAAATAATTTTTTTTAGTTATCAATAATAAAACTATTATTATTAACCTAATAAAATTCCTTTTAATTTTGTTTTTACTATTTTTGATTAAATTAATAAATAGAGAGAACCGTTATTATAAACATTTATTATAAACGTTATTATAAACGTTTAATAAATCATATATAATATTTAATCGAAAATATAATAAACCTATAATAATAAAAATAAACTAAATGCAATAAATAAATTAAGAAAACGTTAGGAACATTAAAGTAGGAGCATGATTTCTTTTCAAACAGAATTGTCAGATTCTAAATAGGAGCCAGAGGTTGAAGAGGTTCAAAATAGGGTGATGTGACTGCTTATAGTATCAAAGTAGGTGTTAGGTCGAACATTTTGGTCGAAAGTAGGTGTTATATTGAACATTGAGGTCGAAAATAGGAGAAAAATTTCGACTCGGTACGCCATTTCTTAAACGTCCATAAAATTATTTTGTACAATTTACATAAACAATGCCGTAATATTTTTTAGGATTAAAATCTAAATTGATCGAATTTTATAAGTGCGCACTCAAAACAGCGCTATTAATCGCTTTGACGTTGAATCAACCTTGAATCGACACTGGACATGATCGATATTGCAGGAATATCGACTTTCTTATCGACTCAACCAGCTGTCAACCATATCGACGTTGAATTAACCTTGAATCAAGGTTACTTTTCTGACTGGGTTCTTATGCGTACGTGCTTCGCACTTAAAACTCGTTTCTAATACATTATCTGCGATAATATATATATTAATCGTTTGCTTGCTTTTTGAGAATATCTCCCAATAGATATTTACTTATATTCTTTACTTGGTAACATTACGGTGCGTACATGCGTAGCACTCACGATTCGTTTATAATAACTTTACTTGCGATAACATATGTTAACCGTTTTCATGCGTTTTGATAATATCTCTCAATATATATATTATTGTATTCTAACCTTGATTATTCTGCGAATTATTAATATTGGATATTGCGTTCTCTTTACCGAATTAATGTGTCAATCAAAGATTGAAAGCCTAATACTATTATAAATCAGTAAACTCAGTCGATTTATACTATTGCATTAAATACTTTACTTTTCTGAAATCAGAAACCTTTCTTTCATGGAAGGAACCTCAGTAACGATTGTTCATGAGGCCGATGACGATTATTAATGATCTAAACGATAGATTGATGCATATATTACTTCAATTATTGTGTTAATTGTCTGTGCAATGATACTCATTTATATTGTTTTGTGTGAATAACTTGAAGGATTCTTTCTTTGATTTCTAACCATTTGTTCTGTGCTTGACTACGTCAAGAATAATTATATTAGGGGAGACCGGGGCTAAGCCGACAGCGGGGCGAACTTGACACTAGGCTTTTTGCCAATTTAAATCTATCGTAGAAACTTGCCTTTGCCACTGTAAATGCGTCTTTATGTGCCAGTATTATCAACGGAATTTGGTAACATTCTAAGTTATAGTGTAATTTACTGTGAAGTAAATATACTGTGAAGTTACTTAGAGAAGTAATATACTGTGAAGTTACTTACTTCAGTATTACAAAACTTCACAGTATTGCAGTCACTGTATTGTATTGCTCATTCGGAAAACAAAAGACAAAATCGTAACAATGCCTCGTTTGAATAAAAATTAGTTTGTGCAAATCTCTGCTAACACGACGCACGCACGCACGCACACACACAATGGGCAAAATCCGACCAGCAACCTTCCCGTAGTGTCCATCGGGTAATGCTAATGTTGGCGGTGATTGAATGCACAAAAATGCATAGGTAACTTTGATCAGCCATAACTTGGCGAAAAAAAATCGTACGGACTTATTTTTTTTTTTTAATTTGCAGGGAAAAGTCTATATTTTACGATGGTTGCTATAATAGTTACGAAAAAAATTTATTCTACTCCGTAGAATGTGTCAAAGTATGCAATTTTTTGGAGACGTAACACGTCCTTACTTTTGGAAGAACGGCGGGATGGGGAAAGGCTAAATTCAAAATCTGACTATGGTTCCTTAAAGTACAGACTTCACCCTTTAAAATAAAAAAAAAACTTTCAAATATGACAATTTTTCGCGGAGTTGTGCTTATTTGAAGTTGGACAAATTTTTGACGAAAATTTTTGTTGCGATAATTTTGTTGCCCAGTGTATATCATTGAATTTGCCTAAAAATTTTAATTAAATATTAAAAATTGCCTTTGAAAAAATAGTGTCGGCTTAGCCCCGGTCTCCCCTACTTTATATTGAGTACGTGATAATCAAACTGCGATTAAGTACTTTGAAACAAGAATTAAACCGAAGTACACAATTTCTCTCTACATAAAAATTCTCGTGTCATTTGTCCTTCCTCATCTAAATCAAGAGGCCAGGCTCGTTTTTTATTCCCTTTTCATCTCCCGAGCGAATGACCTCGACTTATGGAACACCCTGTATAATTGAAATACGAACATGCTGCATTGTAGCTAACTTGCCCCGATAGTAGGGTAAGTTGGCTATGCGACATAAGTCCATGTTAAATTAATAAAGACGTAATAGAAACACAAAACGGGTAACAGATATGAAAGATTGTATCTTTTAATGTTGTTTTATAATGATCGAATAGCAAAATGCTGTTGCAGAAAAATAATTATAAACTATTTTAGATATAGCTTTCTTCCATATAAAAATATTTATATAAATATATATCTAGCTTCTATCAGCATCGTACCCAGGTAGCAAACACAAGTCATTTTATTTTGTCGTCAAATTTTGGTCCTTTACTGACCATTCCTGACGTCACTAACTGACGGCATAATGATGTTAAAATGATGATCTAATGTCACAGACAATTGACGTCATTTTCTGACGTCTTATTGACGGCAAAAATAGGTCCATTGTACGACATACCGGTTTCTAGAAATGTTTTTTATGAAATTAGAATGTTAAAATGTCTACTTGATAAACGTTTATAAAAAAAAATGTTCTTTTTCTTTATCTAAAAAAAAAATCTTTTTTAACTGTTTCGTTACATGTCATGTGCGTATAGCCGCTCTCAAGGTGGTCACTCATCCTAGTACAGTACCACCGCGCCCGAGTCGCTTGACTTTGATGATCCAATGGACAGTGACGATCTTTTCACCCTGATGCGCGCTTCCTTATTAACTGTACTTGTCTATAACAGGTACATTTTTAAAATGTTCAAAAATCTTGTAATGATAATCTTTTTGATAGCTATAACACTGCATGAAATAGTTATTATAAAACTGTATAATCACACGCAACTACATCTTCTTATACCATAAATTCGCCATTTTAATCATAAAGTTGCGAAACAAACATATTGTAGTTAATTTTGTGGTTTTTATTTTATTATTACTTTGTTATACAATATTAAGAAGTAAAAATAGTTATATTACAAAAAGACCTTATTTCGACGACTTTAAGACGTCTTTAAAATGACGTCTTTAGATGTTCAAATATGGGACAGATGGTCTAAGAAATGACGTCTTATATAAACGTCCATTATTAGTCGCCGATGTCATAGACCAAAAATGACTAAAAATAGACATTTTAATGACGTTATGGAATAATGTCAGTATAATGTCATTTTTAAAGACATAGTCGCTTTTTGATCATTTGACGTCATTTGTACAAACATGACTGGTATTTGACGTCAAAATGACTTGTGTTTGCTACCTGGATAGATAGCAAATCACATGCTTACACAGGTCTCACGCGCGCGGCAACAACAAATTAAGCTAAGCATGCCTTAATTGATATGAGTCAACATACCCCATCCTTATGATTTCAGTCATTTTCTTACAATAAATTACTGTTGTTCCTCAAAATGACATGTCGTATAGTAACAGAAATTTTTTTTTTAACTAATAATACGTCACTTTGATTTACTTCTCAAGCTGAAGAGGTTAATACGATATTTTGAAACGTTCGAAAATTTACTTGCCACCTCTTGAATTAGAGTTTTCTCTTTTTCTATTGTAACACTTGTTTGATTTATTAAAACTTTGGAAAAAGTACCTATATCATAAAAGAGATATTTTGTGATGACTTTTCCATTATTTCTTTTGCTATAAATGCATAAACGGAACGCACTGCCAACTTGCCTCTTGTGCCAACGAGCCCCGGTCTTCTCTAAATTATATTTATGAAGATTTTCAAAATATTTAGTAAAGTATTTATGACATATGATCAATATTAATAAATATATATAAAATATTTCTCAATGTTTAAAATTTATAACAATTTAAGTTACACACGTGTATTAAAATTAGATTTTTTCTTATCAAAGTTTATATACATTGAGAGAGCAATATCATTAAGAAATTATTTTTTTATTAAATATCTTGGAATTACGAGTAAAATGGTACTTCTTATTCTTATGACGCCGCGGCGCCGTCTCCTTTCGAAGGTTGGCGATCCAAATGGCCAACATAGTCTTAGATACGGCCATGCGAAAGATGTCCACTGAAGTACAGCCAAACCATCTTCCGATGTCTTTCAGCCAGGAATTTTGGCGCCTGCCGATGGATCTCTTCCTTTGAATCTTGCCTTGGATGATCAGTCGCATGAGTTCGTATCTTTCTCCTCGCATCAGGTGTCCTATCCTATATATCTCGTCTTTCTCTCCCTGATTGTCAACATGAGTTCTTTCTGCTTATGCATACGGCTAAGGACTTCCTCATTGGTTATTTTATTTACCCATGATATGCGCAACATACGACGGTACAGATACATCTCGAAAGCATCTATTTTCTATTCCGTATTTGGGTCAAGAGTCCAGCTTTCGCAACCGTATAACAGGGTAGAGAATATGTAGCATCTGATCATACGGACCCTGAGGTCCAAAATGGTACTTGCATGCAAAAATTTGTTCTCTATATATTTATTTTAGACATTATTTTTATTTTCGCATAAGTTACAGATTTGTGTTATGGTTAGTATAACTTTGCATCGTGATGCGAATGAGAAGAAGTTCTGTTAATCTGTGAACAGATGGAGGAAAAAGCCTGGAAGTACACCTGACGCCAGTTCAACAACTTTGCAGTAAGCATTACTATTTGTGTAAATTAATCATTTCTTCCCGTTTATTTGGATCGCTTTATTTCAACAATTTAAAAATAATCATTAGAGAAAACAAATTAATCTGATACCGTGAAAGTTTAGTTTTATAAAGATTTTTTTTGAAAAATTTACAAATATTTTAATAAATATTAAATCAAAATGTGACAAAAAGTTCTAATAATCTTTTGAATCATTGATTATTCTAAGCGCTATTTTAATTTAAATCTTATGGTTGTATATGTTACAAAGTCATCGCGGCTGACCACTATAAATACATATATTTTATATATTTAATACATTCTATTTATATTTTAATTTTGTGACCAATAATAACACGTGAACATAGTGCTATTATTACGACGTTGACAATCATTTTGTAAAAAAATAAAACCTTTCTTTTGCGTTTTATGATTTTCATTAAATCGATATTTCATTCGTGCTTCAAAGGCTTGCATTTGTTTTACAGACAGGGATAAATTTTACACGAAGTGGTTGAGCAGAGGAAAGTACCAAATCAACCTGTATCCGAAGATTCTTTAAATAATCAATGGGCTCCAAGTAGAAATTGTGTATCAGAGGAGCTATCATCGCTTTCATTTCCAACATAGCAAACCGTTGACCTATAATTTGGTACATATCCTATGTTAATATAACATGGTATTATATCAAGATATAAAAAATACAGCTTACCGATGCAGTTACGTGGTCCAGCACTGAATGGTAAATACGAATAAGGGTGACGATTTCGGATTTTTTCAGGCAAAAATCTGTTAGGATCAAATACTTCTGGATTTGACCAAAAGTTAGGATCTCTGTGGACTCCGTAAATGTTAAGATGCAAGAATGTTCCAGCCGGTACCAAATATGACTCTAAAAAGCATATCGTACAATAATTAAGATTTAGAAATAATAAAATTTAAGCTGTATTCAAATTTTAAAATTGAATATACATCTAATACAACATAGGAATAGTTGCTTATAGTTTGCATGATAAAAAATATAATACAATTATTATTTAAATTGTATTAAGCATTACTTGCTTAACATTATTTTTTTTTAAATATTATATTAGATGGAGCTTCGTACGTATTTAAAATTTTGAAATATTATAGAAATAAACTTTAATAAAAATATACAAATTTTTAAATTTTTGAAATATATGGAAATATTGCCTTTTATGCGTATTTACTTCATACATTTGTTGACATGTTGCGTAATATATTAAAAAATTTATACAAGAAAAAGTTGGTTAAATGCATACGTAATTTTACGTCTTCCGCAGTAATTCGTGATAGCATATACACGCTAGGATATAAGCGCAATGCTTCCTTTATACATCTTTCCAAATATGGTAGGTCTTGCAATAATTTTATAGTATACTTCTGTTCATTCTCTCGCAAGGCTGTATCGACTTCGTTCCTGACACGATCCTGTATGATTATTGTTAATTAAAAGGCGTCTTTTGTTATTATGCTATTTTTACGTAGAAACGAATATATTTCGAGAATATTTATTTTACAAATGTTTTGATTAATCCGTGTTTGAAATATGTGTACATAAATTACAATTCAGATATAAAAGAATATTTGAAATATGTGCGTACGCTTACGTGTGCGTATACGCATGCGCGCGCGCGCATTTTTTCTGTATCTTTTAATGCAAGAAAGCAAATTGTGTACACATACACACTTTTAAAAACATTTAAGAGGTTGATATTGATTCATATTTAATCCTCCGTCTGTATACATTTTTTTGCACAGTCGGAGTGGGTCTATCACGTTCGACGCGATTTTTCTCTAGCATAAAGTATTTTTAAAAATCTGAAAAAAATCATGAAACATTGTAGTTAACAATTTTATAATCATTTTGATAAACATCGTTTATTTAATATCTTTTGGTAGATTTGCAAGTTATATATGTATGAGCAGATATCATTTTGGCTCGGACGACATAGACTTACGTATACAGACGGAGGGTTAATAAATAACTTCTGTTAACAATTAATTTATTTGCCTAAGAATGGCGGCTCATACTGGACGATGTATACCTGAATGTCGTTATGTTCAGCTAATAGTGCCAAAATGAAGCACAGACCCGCCGCTGTAGTGTCATAACCCTATAATATAATTGTATACATCAATCTATCATAAACCGATGAATCAAATAATAATGAATAAAAATGGTTAAAAAGAAATTATGTACCTCCAACATAAAAGTATCAACTTCTTCTCGAATATCTAAATCAGTCATAAAGCCATCACGAGATGCCGCTATTAAAAGGTCCAACATTGCAAGTCGTTTTCTTCGTACTAAATCGAAATATATAAACATGTTTATATCAAATTAACAGCCAAATTCTTCTGTGACGTTTTTATTAACTTGACTACGTTAAGAATTTAAACTATAAGTATAATATTCATGAGTTGTAAAATATAATTTATAATATTGAACCAACTAGATTTAAAGAATAACTCCCGATTACATTACGTACTTCCTACCGGTTCTCCATCATCTCTCTTTGCCGACGTGTCATTATCAAAGCTTTTTAAGTATTGCCCATTAGTACGATCATGATAAAGTTTTCTTTCAGCAATTATCTATGTAAATACAACATTAATGGTTTTTTTTATAAATACATTAGTAATGTGTTGTTAACATTTACAAATTTTAATTTTTCTACGTAATAATCATGTTGTAATTTTGTTTGTGCTGTAATAATTTTAAATAGATACTACTGTATGAATATACTATTAAGTAGCATTTTTGCGTACTCGTTTAGTAAATCCATGTAATATCTTCAGCAACTTCTTTTGCTCTCTACCTTTGGACGTCAACGAGAATATCCAATCGCTGCGCAGCCATTGTCTCATTACTCTAAATAATTAATAAATGTTAGGCATGTTACTTTAAGAAAATGATAATACTTGGGAAACACACATTTCTTTAATTTTTTAAATACACTCTTGCAATTAGTTCTATTTCAGTAACTATATAAAAAAAAAATACATTTAAACATTAATAAAATTATGCTACAGAGATATGCAAAATTTTATATAGTTAAAATATTATACCTTCTTTTAACGATTTATTCTTAAATTTATTTCTATTTGTGTTTAAATAGACAATTTAACAGATATGTAATGTATAAATTTCTAATTAACGAAAGTGTACCTCTTTATATAATTATACAATATACGAATTCATATTTTAATTAAGACAGAATATGGATATACAGTTATTTATTACATCTAATAACAAATGAATTATTATTATACCTGTAAGTAAGAAGTTCGCCCATTTTATGAACCGCTTCTCGATACTGTTGCTGGAAATCACCAAGGCCTCGTAAAGAAGTGCCCATGGCAGTTTCTGCAAAAGCATTTGTAAAAGTATCATGATAATATTATCATATATATTTAAAAAGTATCTGTGGCTGTAAAAATTATGTACGAATCAGTATCTATGTTGTGATATTAATATTTAAAATTAAAAAAATTTGATTTTGATCTAATTTAACTTATTAATAAGAATAAAACTTACAGTAAAAATGTACAGTTATGAACATAACATACCACATATTGCATTCAACGTATATTCACTTAAAAATGGTACTAAATCTTTCACAACTGTGCCTTCTGCATTTTTTAAAGATTTGGTCATGTTTTCACCTTCCTCAATCAAAATCTGAACAAAATGCTGTAATATATTAAAATGAAATGTAGGGGTCAATATCTTTCGTCGTGAATGCCATTTGGCGCCTGAAACATAAATAACATATTACATAATTGTGTGATAACTATGTGCAGTAAAACATAAATTAAAATTAATTGATTTTTAATAACCATTAAATATTACAAATGTATTCTTTTTGTGATATGCGTTTAAACTTTTGCGACAACACATCGTGTAATAAAACGAGAAAGAAATTTTTTGTAATACGCTTAATTGTTATTTTTTTTATAATATTTATATTTAACATGATTATATTATTTAATAATTTATTTTTTTATATTTAATAATACAATAATTTTTTTCATAATTGTTATACGATATTGTGAACATATGTAAATCTAATTATGTTCCAAACCGAGCTCCTTAAACCCCGCGTAAATTCATCTCGTAATCTCCGCGGGAATTGCCTTGATTACGTGAATTGTACGTAATATTATATCAAGCTAAACTTAAATTTATTTCGGAAATAACCGGCGTTTTATTCTGAGAATCTTCGAGCGACGAAAAAACTGTCTTTCTTTTTCTACGTAGGCTGGCTCTCTCCTTTTGTCTCGGGGTTTCTGATGTATGCGAAGTAAACACCCGGGACAAAGCGAGAGACTTCAGCGAAAACAGTTGATCGGCTGTCGATTCCAAAATCAGCTGAGTTCAAATTAAATATTCGGTAGGTCGGCGGCTGATTGACTCGACAAATTTTTTGGCTCGTATAACCGGGAATCCGGTGTTCGTGTGACGCGCTCGTATAAAATCCCGGACCTTTTGCGCGCGACCCCGCACTCGATTATTATTATCCGGAGCGATTACTGAATATAACAGTATTGCTATACTGAACCGAAACGATAGCTTGTCTTTTGCAGCGATTACCGAGAGACTTTCGTGGCTCGCGTCAAGTCTCTCCTTTTGGTACGAACCATGGGCGTGGCTCGCGGAACGGAGCTTTTTCGGCGTTCACGAATCATTAAATCCGTAGCTCGCAGACTTGCGTAACCAAATCAAAGACATATTGTAAATGTAGACTTATATTTTAACTGTGTAAATATACTATAGATTTAATAGTTATTTGTGCAACAAGTGCTGGAAAATGAAAATTCACGGGTGCGGAGTTGACGCACGAGCCGAAGGCGAGATAATCGATTAAAAGAAATAAAGTAAATATTTTTAAATTGAATTTTTTTGCGTAATGGAATATATGCTATTTACATTTAATTACATAAATTTATTCTGCTGTCAAAATTGAAACTTAAAACAATAAGAAGCCAAAGCAAAATTTAATAAAGCGTAAATGAGATTTTCAGTCGTGACGTCACCAGGCCAAGTTGGCTGGCTTATTCCTAAAAGTATTAGAGCTGTCATATGTAAACACATATTGTTCAGAATCTAGCATTTATTCGAATTGAAAGTAAGGACGAGCAGAGCTACCTGGGGTAAAACAGAGCCATGAGCAGAGAGAAATCTATAGATAGATTTATTTGTTACCGACCTCCCGTAAGCGCGCTATCTATCGGGCAGCGTTTCTGTTGTTGTCGCGCTGCGAGGCATCCGTCCAATTTAACGCATGCGTCGTGTTTTTTTCTATATTCGTGCGCAACGCTGACGCGCAGGCGTTCCCTGATTTTACCGCGCAAACAACGACGTTCTCGTCGTCACTTCTTTTCGGACGCTCAACGAGTGAGCATGTTAGTTATCGCTTTGATATTGCGTAGATACGCTACTTTCTATAATCGTAAAATCCGTAATATTTCGGCTTCTGAGGAAGCAGAGCTGTTATATACAGCTACATCATTATTTGGGAAAGACGAAATCTTGTCTCTGGACTTTCTGACTGCTGAAGAGGAAACGAGGGAATTCCGATACTGAAGATGAGGGCGGCCATTAATCACGAGATATACTTTTGGAAGGACGAGGATCCCTTGCGTCGTCTTTGTACTTGATAAGTATACTTCTGATGAGAGAATTCCAGTTATTTCATTCTGGAACAAGCCTAATTGTGGCTAATTGCAAGGTAACCTTATCATTTTATTTGGTAAAACCGTTCTTGGGTTGACATTATATTCAGGCTTTACAAAGCCTAATCCTCGGATATTGGTTACTGAGAATATCGTGAGATTTTCACGATTCCATCTTGTGGCGCGCATAAATTAATACGATCGAAAGGCCTTTTCTCGAGAGCTCAGTTCCTTCGTGAACTTTCCAGAAGACGAATAGTATAAAGCTATCCGTGCTTCTATCCGTATAACATATAGCGTGTTCGGCGCGTGACAACGAAATATCTGAAGCGTGAAACATCGCGTGATTTGAG
>NW_020213308.1:0-6032 GCF_003070985.1 Temnothorax curvispinosus | reverse complement strand
TGTATGCGGTGGCCTCTCGGACGAGTAGTGGAGATACACCCCGGAGACGACGGCGTGGTCAGAGTTGCGACCATCAAAACAGCGCAAGGAATTTTTAAACGCAATGCGAAGCTTATTTGTCCTTTACCGAACCTTTCTTAATCTCTTCTCGAGTTGCGTGATAAACGTATCGAATATTGTAATATTGTTTACGCAATTAACAATTTTAGAAAGTATGAAACGACGTTCGTATGGAAAACATTATCTATTGTTGTTAAATTGTTGATCGTTTACTCTCAACGGGGGGAGAATGTTCCGTGGATCAAAGGCGGACTTATTTATTGCATTTTATTTTTAAGAAAGGATTAATATGTGTAAATTTATTGATTGCAACATATTGTATTCGCGCGTAATTTCGCATACTTCAGCATTCAGCGTTACCGTCAAGAAAAGAGAAGGGAGAAGAAGCGGCATTTTTCGAGCGGCTTCAAGATTGCCGTGCGCGATGTAATTGTCAAAAAAAGGGAAGTTTAATTAGTCTTGGAAACGACGCGGAGATGTTCGGTCTTACAAATGTATTGTGTCTATTATAATATTATCGTTATAATGACGAAGTGATAGTGATATAGTGACGTGGTATTACATTATCGAGCCGAGCCTCGAATACACGATCGAGCTGTGCCTCGTACACGCGATCGAGCCGAGTCTCGAATATACGATCGAGCTGTGCCTCGTACTCGCGATCGAGCCGAGTCTCGAGCACGCGAGAGAGCCGAATCTCTTTTCCTAACGCGCTATTGAGCCGAATCTCAGTATACGGGGCCCCGTTAACGACACCGAGTGTCACCATAATTACACGTATTCGTCTTGTTATCAATCTATGTCCTGATTGTTATTGTACACGTCCTCAGGGGTTTTTATGCCGTAACAGGCTTTTCCCCATGAGCCAATAAAGGATCATTTCCCTTGGCTCAAAAATACGACTTTTTATTTCGCATCATTCCAGTATTCGAAACCAGGAAATCTTTACGCATTGAAAAGATTTTCGATTATACATTTTGGTGCCTCCTGTGAGGTATGAACTCACGAAGAGGATATTCAACATCGTTATCCAGACGTCTTATTACACGCTGACCAGTCGTCCCGGATTCCACCTCGTCCGAGCCATCGCAGAGACCTTCGAGGTTTGAAAGCTAAGTACCCTAAATACATGCATTTCATATTCGACAAACTCATTCTTTAATTGTGAAATCGATTTTGAGTTTCGTTCTTTAATTCACGTCTGAATAATATTGATGGATAAAAAATTTAAAATTTCATGGAAAGATGTTTCGTTCATGCGCGATGCGTTGATGTTTTTTCGTGACATATGAATTTGTATTCGGGTTGTCTTGGTAACGCCGCAAATTCTCATCAAATTGTGATTTCATCATGCCCGTGATAATCGATCCTATCCTGTTAGCTGAAGTTGCGTTATTTTATCTCCGAAGTAAACATTGAATTTTCTGACGAGTTATAAAGTCGACTTTCTTCTGATTCATTATGAGTCGTGCAAAATACATCAGCCAGAAGCGTTCTACGCTGAAGGCTCAATTAACCAATTTAGAGAAAGTTGTAGCGGAGGATCGATTGGATGAGGCAAATTTAAAGATGCGAATAAATCGAATAACGGAACTTTTCCATGCTTACGAAGAGTTGCATGACGAGCTTACATTGATCGATCCGGCAGATGAAAATTTAAACGAAATTAACGAAATACAGGATCGATATTACGCGATTGCGAGCAAAATAGAATCACTTGCACCAGCGTCAAATTCGCGCGCCGTCAATTTAAATGCGACCTCGATCCCAGTCGATAATAACACGCGTCGCATTAAATTACCAGTTGCAGAACTACCAAAATTCGACGGTAATTTAGAAAAATGGTTATCTTTTAAAAATACGTTCATAACAATGATCGATTCGTTAACAGATATTACAGATTTACAAAAGTTCTTGTATTTGAAAGATTCGTTACGAGACGACGCTCTGAATAAGATCTCAATTTACGACGTGAGCGGGGAAAATTATAAAAATGCGTGGAAACTTCTCAACGATTCATACGAGAGAAAACGAATTTTAATCGCGAAACATCTCGACGCGATTATTGATCTATCAGTACCGGATAAAGCTACACATAAAGATTTGACAAAGCTCGTTGATGACATGCGACAACACGTAAACATGCTCGCATCGTTAGGAGTGCATCCGGATCAGCATTTATTAATTCGGATAATAGAACGGGCTTTGCCAACAAACTTTCGGACGAAGTGGGAAGAAACTCTTAGTTTAGATGTTTCGCCGACTCTCGAACAATTGTACAAGTTTATTTCTGAGACTGCATTCCGCATTTTCACGCTTGAGCAAGACGCGCCGCGTTCTAAATTAGGAGTCAGCAATAAGCGACAATTCTCTAAAGGGGAGTCATCTTCGTTTAAAAAGCGCAAAGATGATGTAGGTGCACACGCTTTAGTTACTAATACGCCTTCGAACTGTCTTTTTTGCAAAAAGGAAAAACATTCGATTTTTAAATGTCTTGAGTTTAATAAACTGACGATACCACGCAGATGGGATTTCGTTAAAAAATCTAAGCTTTGTCAAAATTGTCTTCGATCGCATACTGGCAATTGTAGTTGGTCGCATTGTAAAATGTGCAATAAATATCACAACACTCTTTTGCATAATCCGACTTCCAAATCCTTTTCTACAAACCAGGGATTTCCCAAGGTCGAGTCCGCGAATTCTGCAACTCAGGCAACGATATCGCAGCCCAAAGTGGAATGACAGAGACCACTCGTTTTTGAAGTATTTCCGCGAAATTTACAATCGCAATTAATGATGAGCGCAGTAATTCGTATTAAAAATGCTCACGGTAATTTTATCCAGTGTCGCGCCTTATTAGATACTTGTGCAACGGCTCATTTTGTAACGCAAGATTTTATTCAAAGGGTAAAATTACCCGTACACCCATGTTCCGTTCAGATCGGTGCGATTAACGATATGCACACAACATCAAACGGTACAGTTGAATTGGTCATTCATTCAATCAACAACGACTTCAAGAAAAAACTTTCATTTTTAATAATTCCAAAAATCGCAGATAGAATTCCAGACGAAGTATTTCCACGCGAATTGATTAACATACCAGCTAACTTAAAACTAGCGGATCCTCATTTTCATTTACCGCGTTCAGTCGACATGATCATCGGTTCTGGAGCGACCTTATCCTTACTTTCGATCGGACAAATTAATCTCTCACGAGATAATTGTGATTTACTTTTACAAAAAACGCAGCTCGGCTGGGTCGTCGTCGGAGGGTTAGTCGCGGCCGGCGGAAAGAGCATCGTTTCATGCAAGTTGACAGATTTGACGGAACAAATTGCAAAATTTTGGTTATTGGAAGACATTACTGCTAATCGGTTTAAATCGCCAGACATTTCGGAATGCGAAAATCATTATTCCCAGAACACGACGCGTGATTGTTCGGGACGTTACATTGTGCGATTACCATTTCGGCTGGTGGAAAGGGATTTCGGAAATTCTCGAGCGATCGCGTTGCGTCGTTTTTACGGATTACAGAAAAAACTCAAGGCTAATCCGATACTTAAACAAGAATACGAACGTGTGATGAACGAATATATTGAATTAGGTCACATGTCCTTATTAACGGAAGAATCGGAAGGCGGTTATTATCTTCCCCATCACGCGGTTATAAAATCTACGAGCGTTACAACTAAAGTACGCGTAGTTTTCGACGCGTCAGCAAAGACTGATAAGGGGATATCTTTAAATGACACTCTAATGATCGGTCCGACGATTCAAGGTAAATTGTTTGAACATCTGGTGCGTTTTCGCATGCACAAATACGTTCTCACCGCCGACATTGAAAAAATGTATAGACAAATCTGGATACATCCCGACGATCGACACTATTTAAAAATTTTCTGGTTTTACGAGGGTCAAATTCGAACGTTTGTAAAAAATATTGTAACTTTCGGTCTGTCATCAGCCCCTTTTCTTGCCATTCGGACGATCATACAACTCGCGATTGATGAAGGCGTCGATCTTCTCGTCGGCGCTGAGATTTTGAAACGTGATTTTTACGTAGACAATCTTATAACCGGGGCAGAAACTTTTAAGAAGCTCATACAGATTCGAGATGAAACTATCGAGATTCTAAAACGCGGTGGTTTCAATATAAGACAGTGGGCATCAAATCATCCGCGAGCTCTTGAAAATTTGAATGAAAAGAACGTAGATGTCGAGTTTCTTATCAATGAAAATCCAATTTTGAACACGCTAGGCATTTCTTGGAACGCATGTCGAGATGAATTACTTTATACAGTCAAACCTATTCAACTATCTGATCGAGTAACTAAACGTCGCAGTCTTTCGGAAATTGCCAAGATTTTCGATCCCCTCGGATTAATCGGTCCGATTATTCTAACTTCCAAGGTTTTAATGCAAGAATGTTGGAAGGCCAAAATTTCGTGGGATGAGTCAGTACCCAGCGCGTTATATTCCTCATGGTCATCATTCGTAAATCAGCTTGATCTAATTGATCATTTAGCTATTGATCGACGTTTGACGGTCGATGAGCCTATCGAATTTCAAGTTCACGGTTTTTGCGACGCGAGTAAGTTCGGTTATGGAGCCTGTTTATATATACGATCTCGTAACAAGCGGGGAGATATACTTGTGCGTTTGTGTTGCGCTAAAGCGCGCGTCGCTCCTATTAAGGACATGACAATACCTCGACTTGAATTGAATGGAGCGCTTACACTAGCACGATTATATCGCGAAGCAAAGATAGCGTTTACTTTCGAACCTGATAAGTTCATTTTTTGGACAGATTCCATGATCGTTTTACATTGGTTAAAAAAATCTCCGAGCATGCTCAAAACGTTCGAAGCAAATCGTGTCAAGGAGATTCAAGAAGTTTGTAAAGATGTCAAATGGCAACACGTTAAATCGGAACATAACCCAGCCGACGCGCTGTCGCGAGGTCAACTTCCGCGAGAATTTTTGAAAAACAAATCTTGGTTCAACGGTCCATCATGGCTTAGTCAGTCCGAAGCGAATTGGCCAATCTCTCTCGAAACTTCCATCATGGAATTACCCGGCTTAAAGAAAACTGTTTGTCTAGCGTCACAGATTATTACAGATGACATTTTCAAAAGATTTTCTTCTTATACGAAGTTAATTCGTACCATCGCATATTGTTTGCGAATGCTACTTTCAAATCGAAATAAGGGTGCACTTTCTGTACAAGAAATCATAGAATCCGAACAGCGGGTACTAAGATTGATTCAAAGGGCGTATTTTTCGGACGAAATCAATCGTATTTCGAATTCAGAAAGAGTGAAGGGCACAAAACTGGCCACCTTAAATCCTATAATCGATGAGTCAAAATTGCTCCGTGTCGGCGGCAGGCTGCAAAATGCAAACATTCCCTTTTCACAAAAACATCCGATTTTACTGCCTTCACATTATCATGTCACTGATTTAATTATTCGTGAAACACATGAGAAAAATCATCATGCAGGAATTCAGTCCACCCTTTACACGATTCGTCATAAATTTTGGCTTCTTGACGGAAAAAACCAAGTACGTAAAATCATTCGACATTGCGTACGTTGTATTCGATTCTGTGCATCGCCCGTTAATTACAAAATGGCTAATTTACCGAGATCTAGATTTGAAGAGAACACCGCGTTCCATCATACAGGTATCGATTTTTTTGGACCTATGTTTATTAAAGAAAGAAAGCAGCGAAATCGAGGTCGTGTAAAGGTATATGGCTGCGTTTTTATTTGCATGTCGACAAAAGCCGTACACATTGAAATCGTCAGTGAATTATCAACAGAAGCATTCTTGTCCGCATTAAGACGTTTCATAGGACGAAGAGCCATTCCAGCAAACATATATTCTGACAACGGTACGAATTTCGTTGGTGCCAATAATCAACTTCGTGAACTATACGCATTAGTCGAATCTGATGAATTTAAGACACG
>NW_020213307.1:0-1923 GCF_003070985.1 Temnothorax curvispinosus | reverse complement strand
TCGGCATACGACAGCCTATTGCAATATGCTGTTTTCAAAACATACAGTCGTTCACGGAAAGGTTGCAACACTTTTTTTTTGATGATTTTTGGAACGCGCAGAAATTTTGAGATCGCGATCCACCATCTCTGTATATACGTAGTGAACGGTTATGATAGCTGTCAAAGTGAACTATACAAGGTGGAGGTTCACGAAATGTATCTTGTGCGGCGCGGAAAATCTTAAGATATCAACTGGATACTGTAATATCGGGATTAGTATAAAAGAATAAGCTAAATACACAATTTTATTTTATAAATTAATTTTTATTTTCAAGACATGTGTAACATTAAAAATTAATGCAATATAACCTATTAATATAATTACTTATAATTATATTCATATATTGTGTTATATGTTATATTAATTTTAATTACATAATTAATTACGTAATTAATAACATTAAAATTAATTAATAACATATTAATTTTAATACATAATATTAATACATATTAATATAACAGTAAAATTAACCGGTGTCTGAATTAATGTTCGGCAAGCAGAGGACATCAGTCGATCGAAGAAGCTACCGTGGAAGACGTGGATGCTGAGACCGCGAAGCCACATCACCGCTTCAAAGCCAATCCTTCTCGTCAAATAACGATGAAGTAATCTTTCTAAAAAATTACAAGTATAAAAAGTAATTACTTGCAAATTAAGTTTTAGTATAAAATCATCATTATATTATAATTATATTAAGTTGAGAAGATAGATTTACTTACATAAAATTGCCAGATCGCTGATTACTATTGACTGTTCAGTAAGAACAGATCAATCACAATCTGTTGTCCGCTGCAATCCAGAGCAAATCTCTTGTAGAAATTCGTTGTGGGATTAAGATGCGCACGTCTTTGTTCACTCTAGTACTGGGATCTTCTCTCAGCTGCAGGGCCTCTGGACCGACATTAGGCAGGCATGTTTGGAAAACGGCGATACATCCTCGGGTGCTGGAGAGGAGTTTGTGAGCAGCTTGAAAACCGGCACCAACCCGGACGTTGTTATTATCAAAAGTGCCACAGAACTTGATGGGCAGCTAGGCGAGAAGGTCACGGAATCGGCAGGCCCAAAGATATTTCGGATGACTTTTGCCTTGTGCCATGTTCATTCAAGATTTTCATTCCTTCAATCGTTCATTCATTAACAAGAGTTGTTCACGTTACAATCATTCAATGTCAAACATATTATTCATTTATTCATACATCATCTTGGTGAAAAAACTTTTCATATTTTCTCAGAAATTTTACAAGAATTGGGACTTGTAAAAAATTCTGAAAAAGTATATGATATTTCTCAGATACTTTCAGAAATAATTGAAGATTTTTAGAATATTTCAATATCCGTATATATGAAAATTTCTGACAAATTGCACAGATTTTCTCATATTTATTCAGATTTCTGCAAGGATATATTAGCGAAAAATATTTTATTCTTATTTCGTCTGAGATGTTTAATTCGTATAAAAAATCTGAAAATTTCTGAGTATTCTAAAAAAAATCTGAAAATTTTTATAGAAATTCTGATTAATAATGTGAAAAATTCTGATATTTTTTTACCAGGGCATCCATGGAAGGTCACATAGTATTAATACCGTGTGACACTTCCATATGATTCTCTATTTCTATATTTAATCTTTGGGGCATAGATGCAACTAAATTTTGGAATAACTCGTGCCTTGCGCGGAAATCTTCCCATACGATGAGAACATGTTGCGCCAATGCCTCGCGTCTACGTGGAAATTGAGGATTTCATATTTTTTGAGTAGGTTGTTCCTCTCGTTTTCCATAATGTTACACGCCCAGATTCATCCATTGAACATACCTTCTCATTCGAGAAAACGGTATTTGTCCATTCATGCTTCTGTGCCAAATGCTGCAAGGCAAAAGC
>NW_020213306.1:0-1320 GCF_003070985.1 Temnothorax curvispinosus | reverse complement strand
ACTGTCAGTTCTGTTGTGGCTTATGTTAGAACATCTTTATTACAGAGCTTCGTCCCGACTAACATTGGACCCGAATCAATAACAAGGCAAGAGTTTATTATGCAGCATGTAACGGAGTTTGCAAATGAGCTGTATAATCCTCAACCCGAAGAACCAAGAGCTGTCGCTGTGATTGACAGTACCTACGCGGATATACATAAAAGTATAGTTATTTGTGTAACAAGTGAGGTAAGATGAAAATTCCCGGGTGCGGAGTTTACGCACGAGCCGAAGGCGAGTTTCATCTTTACACACGGCTTACACTCCCTATTTTATGTTGCAAGTGCCTGGAAAGTGGTCTATCACGCACGCGTAGCGTGCGTAATGGGGCACTTTCCATGAACGTGTTGCATAAACAATTTTCGGGTATTGCGCCAATCCTATTCCGTTCACAAAAATCGACATCTCCTTAAACCAACTTTAGTTGTAGCTCCCGATGGTTACAGTCTAACGATTTTTGGTCCCTATTTCTCTGATGCTCGGAATAATGATGCCAAAATTCTCCGTCAAGAGTTCGAGAAAGATGCAGAAACATTACAAGGCTGGTTTCAGAATGGTGACATCGTTTTGGCGGATAGAGGTTATCGTGATGCAATACCCTTACTCCAGCGTTTAGGCATTGATCATAAGATGCCTCCACTGCTTGAACACGGACAAAGGCAACTTCCAACGCAAGATGCGAATGATTCACGTATCGTCAAAAAAAATCACTGGGTAGTCGAAGCACGGAATGGCCACTTGAGGTCAGTTTTCAAGTTCTTAGCACAAACAATAAATCTGCAAAAAACCTTAATGGATTCTATCGCATAGCTGGAGCTATACTAAACAGGTATCATCCTATTATCCAAATGCAAGGTGCAGATGTCATACAAGCAAGAGTAGAGCTAGATAACTTGCGACTAAGAAATGGCCAATGGAGACGGCTCAATTATCGTGACGTGGCAGATTTCCCTATATTTGATTTGAATTACTTGAAAGATTTGACTGTGGGCATTTATCAAATAAATCTAGCACCTTCATATATCCAAGATAAGCTACTAAGGAATAATGATGAAGAATTTCAACTTGATCAACATTTCAACAAGCCAGGTTTTCTGAGAATTAGGTTGTATTCCAGATTTTGTAATGCAACAAGACATCAGATCTTCATTTCATATGAGATTGATAATAGGGATGATGAGAATGCTGCTGATAATGCTAATGAGCCAATTAATGGATATTATTGTACGTGTCGGTATAACCGACAAAATTACCATTTTCTATGTTATCGACTATATCTGT
>NW_020213305.1:0-4552 GCF_003070985.1 Temnothorax curvispinosus | reverse complement strand
CCACTGCATTTCACTCGACCAGCTATATGTACTGAGGAGGGTCCAAACCAAAGACCGAAACGTTTACTTTATTATATATATTTTATTCAATTTGTTGAATTTGTAATATTTTATTACTGTCGCCCGTCTATCGTCGCGAACGAGCTCTCATTTGCCTTGTTTTGTTTATTTCTGCCAAAATTATTTGTATTTCTGCTGCTCTACTTCTTACGCAAGCATCTGCCGTAATTCTTGTTGAATTCTGCTGTATGTGCTAGTTTGCAACAATGCCGCTAGGCGGCGCATAATAGTAAAACTAACTCGCAAGTAAATTTCAGTTGGGATCTAATATAAGCAGGCCTCCGGCGAAGCCCGAAGCAAAATCATGACATTTGCGACAATCTTCGCTAGCAATACAACGCAAGGCTTACCCAACACCACTGCGGTGCTATAAATATAAAAAATATTTTTGTAAATTATTTTAATCTGTCTAAAAAATATTTTAAAAATATTTTGTGTTCTATGGGTAGCAGTAGGCGCTGCTACAAATCTGGCGCGATTATGTTGCACTGCGATTTGTGCAAGCATCTGCCACATTTCTTGCACTATTCTGCTATATGTAAATGCATACACATATCTTCCACAATTCTGTTGCACTACGACGAGAGCAAGTTTCTGCCAACAGAAAAATAGTCAAAGTTGGAAATAGAAAACGCATTATCTGCCCGAAAGTTAATGCACGACTTTTCGTGCAGTTTTACAGCAGAATTGCAAAGGAATGGTTACCAGGGAACAGTTTCCGCGTGAAATTTGTTGCCTTTCTGATACCAAAAATTTTGCAGAATCTGCTGCTCAGGTTTGGCTTGCAGATTTAAAAAAAAATATCACTAAGAATTAACTCCAGGCTAGTGAATGCTCAGTCCATTGCACTCCACCGTTGTATTTTATAAATGCAGCCAATTTATTATAAACCAATAATAAACATCCAAAGATTGTTCGGCAATTAACATTTATTTCATCTACTCCGTGTTATCTCATCTGCGTTCGTTATTAATATTTTTAGAGTAAATTGAGCTCTTCGATCCACTCTGGATTAGAAGGCCAAGCTTGCAGATGTATGTTCGTTTGCACGCAAAAATTTAAGTATATAGGTACTCCTATGCACTTCTTCTTATTCTATTTTAGTATTTTTATGCACTTAACTCTAATATTTAACCTTAATAAAATTTAATAAATGTTGAGGCTAAAGTGAGTTATGGCAACGACAACTCAGAATAAAATATTAATAAATAAAATCACTTAAATTACAGGACAAAATAAATAATAAAGTAATTGGTTATATTTTTTATTTTGGGATATATTTTTTCAAGACACTGATGATGACGATAAAGATGAAAATTTAAAACTTCTAAGAGTTAATCAATATCCAGAAGAAATTATTGTCCCTCATTTCTCTGCTAAATATTTATTATGCATTTCCGTATAACACGTTGCCGGTTCTGTCAAAATTAAGTTAATTCGTCCGTTTTTTGGTCAAAACATTTACGTAATTTACCCGGAATTTGGACCAGGTTGTGCGATTAATCCAATCCGAAGAGATATCAAATTTTGTATGTTTTAAAAGAATCACAAATCCTACACACAAAACCTGCCTTATTTATGTGACATATTTTTGCCATTAATTATTTCGTCCTTTCATTAAAAATAATGAATACAGATAATTATAAAATATAGATATATAAAGTGTAAATATATTTTTTTATTTTTCGATTCTGACATTATTTCGAAGGATAAAATACAACCAATCTTGCTGAAATTTTAGATATAAATTTGAATTTGAATAGAAACAATTAACGGTAAAACTTAACAGAATATAATCTTAATTAGATCCGTTATCTAGTTATCCATGAAACAAATGTAAATCGAGTATTTAAATATATTTTTTCATTCCCTTGATCTTTCATTTACATAAAAATCAATTATTGGCATTTCCGTTGCGTGAATATCATTGCAACGTTCCGATCCGACTAATGCGAATGCTACGGGATCAATATGGACCAATCGTAAAAATTGATGGCCCAACATTTAGTAAGAACCCGCGCGCGAGAATTTTTTTATTGTCTCCATATTTATGCGAACAAATGTATAAATATCAAGACAAATTGCCATCGCCTGGAATCTCCTTAGGGCCTGATTGCAATCGAATAGTTTTAGAGTCGCATAGTTTTGTTTTTAGTTTGTTTCTCTCCGCGAGATGGAGCTCTGAGTTGCCACTTAAGGGGAACAGTTAGTCTTACCAAAGATTCCGAGCGGTACGCAACGCGAAAGTAGTTCGTCTCACGTAAGATTTCCTACCAGTATACGCCTCGCGATATCAGTCAAAGCGATTTCTTGTATAAATAAAGTTTTTGTACTCAGCAAGAAGTGTAGTGCTTCCAAAAATCACCCTTGCCTTACCAGATCCACACTAACTAACAAAACATTGGTCCTTCGAGCCGGATCTGGGCGAGGCGCGGTTTTCTCGTGCAAATCGGTTTTCGAGTCGCGAACGACCGAGTGTACAAAGACGAAAGACGAGTATACGTGCGCGGTGAGAACAGTTTTCGCGTGATTAGACGAGCATAATTCCGTCAAGCCGAAAGGTCGCGTCGTTGTTGGCCTCACGTAACGGTCAAGCAAAATGTCGGCGTTCGAGAAGCTCGTAAGAAAGCGGGCGTACATAAAAGGGCGCGTTACTTCCATAAACCGATGGATCCAAACGTGCGTCATTTCCGAATCAACGAAACACGAGATCGATACGTTTTTAAGCGCACTGGATCGACATCTCAAGGATTTCTCGCAGATACAGGACCAAATCGACGAACAAGATGGCTTATCTGCCGACGAGCAACAGAAGGAACGGGGCGATTTCGAAGACGGCCATCTTAAGACCGAGTCGTCCCTCCGCTTGTTGCAAGCACGAACTCGAGCGGCGCAACAGGCGACCGCAGCCGCAGCGCCATCCAACGCCGCGCAACGAAGCGAGTCATCAAACACACCGACGACTGCATCTGTCAAACTTCCCGAGATCAAACTAACCCCATTCGACGGTGAATGGGAGAACTGGTTGACTTTCAAGAATATTTTTACGGAGCTTATCCAAAACAATGTGCGATTGAACGACACACAGCGGTTCTATTACTTAAAGTCATACGTAAGCGCGGGATCGGCGAGGCAATACGTCGAACTTCCGCTCACCGCCGAAAACTATGCCGTCGCGTGGCAGCAGCTGACGCAGCATTACGATAACAAAGCTCGCATTATAAAGAAACACATCAAGAATTTCTATATGATTTGAAGATAACACAAGAAGACTCCGCATCATCCTTGCAGACTCTGATTGACGGAGTGCGGCGAAACTATCATGCCTTGAGGGCTCTCAAGCAACCGGTTGACAAGTGGGATGCGTTTCTCACGTATCATATTACGACTAAACTCGATGCAGCGTCAAGGAAGGAGATCGAATCAAAGGCTCCGACCGACAGAATACAAACCTTCGAGGAAATCATGACAGTGCTAGAAGAACGAGTGCGCGTGTTAGAGGCAATTGCGACAAGTGCGCGCGCGAAACCGGAAAGGTCCAGTAAGGCCTTTGTAGCTACATCAAAGGTTACGTGTGGCATCTGTCAAGCGGAACATTCAGTGTTCAAGTGCAAAAAGCTAACGGACCTGCCGGTAAATCAAAGAATAACGGCAGCGCGTAAATTAAATCTCTGCATTAATTGTTTAGGCAGTTCACATCGTGCGATAGATTGCAAATCCGGAGGCTGCCGAATCTGTCAAAGGCGACATCACACGCTGCTCCATTTGAAGACAAACGCGCTCGAGTCTCCGACACAGCCAAACGCGATCGACACAAAGGATGCCTCGTCTAACGGAAGTAAACAAGAAGCTAACGTGAGCTCATCGACAACGACTTGCAATTTGAATGTTCGTTCGGAACCTAAAGTCAAGCAAGTATTACTAGCTACTGCGATAATCAAAATTTATGATTCTAGTGGACAGGAGCATCTAGCTCGAGCACTCCTTGACGAGTGCTCTCAAAACAGCTTTTTAACTACACGCATGTATCAAACGTTGCAATTGAAGGGAAGAAGGGTTAACCTTCAAGTAACTGGATTGAATGATGCTCAAACACGGGCACATATTATTGTGCGCACAACTATAGGATCACGCATCTCGTCTTTTAGAACACCTCCCAGGTAGCAGACAGTCGTCATAATGACGTAATTCTTACGTAATTTTATGACGTATGTTACGTCATTTATTCCTAAAGTTTAACGTAAAAATGACGTATTTTTCACGGTTCTAAGTCACATCCCAACAACGTCATTTTCTGACGTTTTATTGACGGCAAAAATAGGTCCAATGTACGACATACCGGTTTCCAGAAATGTTTTTTATGAAATTAAAATTTTAAAATGTCTACTTGATAAACGTTTATTAAAAAATGTTCTTTTTCTTTATTTAAGAAAAAAAGCTTTTTTAACTGTTTCGTTACATGCCATGTGCGTATAGCCGCTCTCAAGGCGGT
>NW_020213304.1:0-1102 GCF_003070985.1 Temnothorax curvispinosus | reverse complement strand
GATGTATGATGGTAAGTGGAGGATACGTCCCCAAAAATACCATGCGACTCTCTGCGAGTCGCGATGGTGCCACTCCACTATATGCCCGTCTAACTCGTCGTCCGATGAGATCGTCGGTGATAGTGTCGATCGGGGCAATGGATGTTGTTACCGAATTTGTTTATATATTAATGTCGGCGCGGACGAGCGCTCGCGAGAAAATGTGGCTAATGTGTTGCCGTCTCGATAGGGGCGCGCGCGACCACCACAGTACTCCCTTGCCAGTGCTGTACTAATAGCACGATACCTCACAAACACTCAACCCCGGCTTTGTTCCGGTGTGTGGGTGTGTGAGTGGACGCGTGCGCACGAGTGCGTGCATTACACGCGTTTCCGTGTGCTTGTGCGCTTGTGTGCGCGCTGTACTCGTATACGAAGCGTCGTCGTGTGTGAGCGTGTGAGCGCGCACGGGCGCACGAACGAGTGTGTCGGCGCACGTGCATAGCGGCAGACGTACGGACACGTATGCGAGCGTGTGTGTGTGCATGCACAGGTGCACGGGCGAAAATAAGCTTCAGCTTATGTGCGTGCGTGTGTAGGCGTACGGGCCGTGCGTGCGGCGCGCGGTACGCGTATGTACGCATGCACGTGTGCGTGTGGCGCGTGTGTGTTCGGGTGCTGCATGGTGGTGTGATTGCCGCTGCACTCCCTATCACAGTTGTTATAGTGGGGGTAGCTGTACTGAATATGCTATCGTAATGGGCCTGATGCCCCCTCTTTACCATTCGTAAGTTTTCCGCGGTTGATTTTTTTTTTACTACTCCTCCCCGGTCGAGTATTTGCGCGTTCTTATTACGTCGGTCGAACGTTAGATTACGTCGGATTACTGAAAATCACGTTTGGGATTGCTGCATCACGTTGGATTGGCTGAATCGCGTCGGATTGTTTGAATCACGTCGTATCACGTTGTATCACGTCTTTTTTCGCGTTCTGATCACGTCGGGGTCACCACTTTGGGGATACGTATGTCGGTGTTGGTAATGGATGATAGTAATAGAGAGGAGTGTATGTTTTTGGATGTATGATGGTAAGTGGAGGATACGTCCCCAAAAATACCATGCGA
>NW_020213303.1:0-13013 GCF_003070985.1 Temnothorax curvispinosus | reverse complement strand
GTTCCACACTAGGGCAGTGTAAAAATGGGCAGTCCTTGACGCTACACGAATCATTTTGATATTTGTAGCAATATCTATATGTATGAACCGAACCGCAATCTAAATTGCTGCAGCAACCTCTTTCAAAATTTTTGCATTTTTCAGCAAATTGTTCCCGTGAGCCGTAAAAAGACATTTTCACGATAATAGCCACTTAAATGGGGAATATTTCAGCGCAGCCAAAAAAATTAATTACAAGCAGTATTAATTAAATACAAGGCAATATAACTGAGAACGACAGAAGCAAAGACGACAAAAGCAAATTAAACGAAATAAGCAATATACACCACAAGCGAGGTTAAGGGTCGACGGTCGACAAGAGACTCCACTCAGCATGGGTGCCGTTGGATTTATCTACGTTAAACGATCCGCGGTTCGTCTGGCCGGCGTCTGGCAGCCCGTCCCACTCGTAAAGTCACCAGAAAATAATCAAGGTGTCTACGAGCCTCGTCAAGTAAGATCACTCGTTCGCGAACGATTGTATCTTTTTTTATAGCGAGTACAATACAATAAATTGCAATTTTATTGTATGACAATCAATACATGCGTACGATTAAAAAAAAATAGTTTAGAAAGGCCATCAGAAATTCGATAAAAAGCTTCAGTAGCTTCGAGAAAAACAATCTTATTTATCTCAGCGAGATATCTTAACACTTTTTTATATTTTATTTTCTCAAGTAGCAAGCATTTTATGACGCATTTACGTCATTTATTCCTAAAGTTTAACGTAAAAATGACGAGTGCTTGCTACCTGGGTAGCGCTTTGGTATAATCACAAGCGCGTACACGTGCGCTTTATCACGTGGCGATGTATACACACCTGTTGTTATTCCTCGAAGCCGCCACTTAAAGGACCCACACACACGTTCCTGATAAATCCGCCGTCCCAGCGTTACACTACTAGACGTATCCCGGTGATTCTGCAATTCGCGATACGTGTGTACGTATACGCGACGGTCGCGGGGGCACGTATCAGACGGTTGAAAATACGAGAGCGGATCTTCCTCTCGCTTTCTCTTTCTCTCCCGTCTCTCCTATCTTTCGACTATTTTTTGCCTTGTCTCGATTTTTCCTTCTCTTGTACGTGGTAAACGGGGAAAGAGCAAGCACGCAGATCGGTAACAGCGGAGAATATGCGCCGGCCGCTAATAGCGGAATAGGCAATAATGTTATGATTTGTTGGCAACAGGCAATAGACACATAATTTCCAACGTGACGGAAACGCCTGTGTCTATTGCCTGTGTCACTGTTTATTTTTTTTCGAATTAGGATAGAATTCCTCGCTTTGCATTTTTTCCTTGGTAGGTTTATTGACAATAAACGATTTTGGCAATGATGGTGGTACTGGAAGTGACTTTTCCTTAGTCACTTGTTGATTTTCAGAAATACTATTATTGTTTTGATCGCTGTCGTCAGAAGTTGAAGACGTCTTTTTTTGGCGTGGTATACGTTTCTGATGTGAAATGTCGATGTCGGAAATATCCAAGTCGGAATATTCTTGGGCAAGTTTTACTTTTTCAATCCCTGATGCGTACGTACCTGAAAATTAATAGAGAAAACGACATAAAATCTCAATATTAAATAACATACATTAAAATTGTAAAATAATTTACTGACCTGAAGTCCCAAAAACGCGCAGAATTTTATGAGCAGTCCAAGTACAATCAGGACTGGCTTCTTCCATGATTGCTTTCCGAATTTTTTTTCGTTCGTGTAAGGCGGCCAGTGACACATTGTTTTATTATCAAATAACCACGATGATGGCACCAACTGCAGTCCGTCATCAAAAAGCGCTATTGTAAATCGCGACATTTTCAATCTCCTGTAAATATTCTACCTATGAAAGCAGTTAAAATAAATAATTAAAATAAATCTAGCTTTATATACAAAACAATATTAAGTTAGTATCAGACTATGTAGGAATCTTGTAAGTCAAAATAGAAATAAAAGTATAAATAATAATAAATAAGTAAATATGTATAATATTATTCTTCCAAGGAAGAATCGCAAAGAGGTTAAATGCATTGGAGATTGAGGATTGAGAATTAAAGGTTGAAATTTGACCAATTGTATTTGATCAAAATGTATGTCATATAGAGGTGTGCGAATAGTTCGAATTCGAATCGAATCGAATCACAGTAGATTATACTATATGACATACATTAATACATTTATTACTACGCAAGACAAGATAGAATGGGTAGAAATTTGTTACATTTGTTAATTATGTAATATAAATTGTAACAGTAATATATATCTATATATAATATACAAATTCATTTTAATATTAAATTCGCTATCCAAACATCCTTAACTCATTACATAAAAAATCAGGACACGAGAAACGATTATAACAATTAAAGTTAAATTACGTTTTAAAATAAGTTTGAACATAAATTCAAAAGTCAAATTTCCATAAAACGAATAAAATATATTTTATGTATGTATGATAGGAAAAACAACGCTTAAGTTATCTTTGTAAGGCATTTTCCACATCTTAGCTTGAATTTTTTCACACGGCTATTCACGTACGCGATCTTCTTCAATCACAATTTGAATATTAAAAGTATTTGATTCGCAAGAGAGAGGTAGCAATACAAATTTTTAATGTGTTTTAATTTTTTACCAATAATTAATTTTGTGGTATCTTCACATTCTACTAAGTTTAAAACTGAAACTACATTTTTCATTTTCTAAAAGTACACAATTATTTCGTTGATTATCGCAGTGGATCGAGTATGAATTACAAAGAAGCATTTTGAATTGAGAAGCAACATTATATCCATCAATTAGAGGTCCGTTTTTATGAGATTTCTTGAATCGCATGTGATCATCAAAGTTAACAGGATTTGAGGCTTTTAAACCCAACATTTCTATTTCGACGTACCGTTTTACTAGTTGCTGAAGAGGTTTATCTGGTTTACGAATCAATGTTTTAATATATGTCATATGATTTTCAAATGAAAACGCACTGAACTCATCTACGGGTCCATATTTTCTAACGTCTGCACAAATATGAAATAAATTGTGAATATTATGAGAAATATATTGTTCACCACAAATTTGACTGAATGTATTGACAAAATACTCTAGTAAACTTTGCGCATAGTCTATATTACCTGTATGTCTTGAAAGAATTGGGCTTACAAGAATTGTCATCGCAACGTGTAAACTTAAGAAGTTTAAATAAAGTTTGCAATTTTTATTGCAAAAACGATTAGCCAGAATATTTTTATTGGAAAAGCGATTATCTTATTTCTTCTTCTTCTTCTTCGTAATTCTCCCCGAAGAGTCTTCGTAAATAAAAAATGTCAAACTCATTGCGCTCCCACAATACGTTCTGCAGTTTGCGATCTATCCGCCTCTCCTCCTGCACCCATCGCCAGTGATCTATATTGATAAATCCCGGGATATAATAGTCCATACGCAGCTGTAAGATAAACATTAAAATTATTTTTTTTTTCTTAAAACACGCGCACGCACAAAGGAAAAAAATACGCAATCTTGGGGGATGCTGATCCGCACCCACAAGTCCTCCATCTGCACCTCGATGCTTAAAAAGCGCCGTACCCATCGCGGCCACATCCACTAAACAAAAAGAAAAACATAAAAAAAAACTATATTGTATGTCACTACACTTTTGTCACACTTCCGTGCCAAGATGCCTCTTGGGAAAAATATTTTAATGTATTCCATTATCACACACGTACTCAATCAAAAATTCAGCAGCTGTCGATCGTCATTAATCGTCGATGTTCGTTATACTGACCGCGCTCTAGCTCGAGCTCAATTTATAGGGCATCTAAAAAATGAAGAGAGAGGGTTGTACGTGATTTATCTGTGACATATTATTTTATCAAAAACTAGCTATCATGAAAAATAATCTTCTACTTACCTTTGCATCTTGCAATCGCGGGTGGATACTCTGAACCGCTATCGAATAAAACGAGGAGCGGGGATGCGCGTGATTTATCTGCGGCGTATTATGCTATGCAAAAATAATTCTCGCGAGAAAAAAGACAGCTATCAAGGTTAATAAAACAAACTTCACTAAAATAGTTAAAAATACTGCGTATGTCTTTCACAAATGATATGTGCACATAGGACACAGATTACATGGAATAATTAAATATAAAGGATCTCTATATACATGACGAACAGAATAGACCATCCATGAATACATAAGGACGGATGTCGTGTTTGCAAACAGCGTACAACATTGAGAACAGTCCGCTTATTCTCACCATACATGATACACAAAACTTTGCATGCCCGGAAGTGTCCGAAATATTATTCGAATAGAATCGTAGCGAAAGTTAAAATTGAGATGAGAGCAAGAGGTTATACGGTGAAAGACAAGACAATTATAATAATTGATTTATTTCGGAGAGGTTTTAGAATACATGATTATAATAGTGTATGGTTATATGTGGTTATTCTGCGACGGGATTGTTCAGCTCGTACACTTCTAATTTATCCTTTAAAATGTTGAATACGAGTCTAATTATTCTTTGTTGATTGTCTCCGTATTCTCGCATTACATCGAATAGTCTCATGAAGGCGTTAAAGCATTCTGAACAAGTGGCCGCGCGGCGACTTGTTATGTCTGATCCACATCGAGCACATACTGCCCGACCGGCGCGACCGTAAATCAAGAAGTGAAACATTTCTACACGGGAACTAAACCGGACTAGAACACATAAATATAGATATTCCTGAAAGCTCTAGTATTGATGGATCTCTTATTAAAAGAATTTTCAAAGCCTCTGTACTCTTTATTGTCATTATCTTTACGGTCTGCATGTGTTATGTTACGAATCGCTTCTTCACAGGATTCTTACAATCAGTCGACATTCACCAGTGCCGCAGACTCGAAAATATTATTTGGTCTATTCGGTATACTACATACTGAACGGTGGCTGGATTTCGGAGACCGGTGGAAGCCTGGATCCCGCGCTGCAGATGCAATCTAGCTCGCTGGAATTATCACAGCAATGATATTATAGTTCAATCGAACTGCTACGCGCTACTGGGAGGCTTTGTGCTTTTATGCAAACAATTGTCCAGTAAACAAGTTATCAATATTTTTTTTACTCACTGTCAAAACGATCTAGAGGGCAACCATCTTTCAGAGGAGACATTAAATTTGAAATTGGTCGTCAAGCTTGGGGAGCTTGGGAGTTTTGGGTCAATAATACTGCTATCACTAGCTGCAAAAAAATGTTTACTTGTTCCTGGGGGAATTCAACCTCCCTTTGCGCCCGCGAAAGTATGACCGGCGTACGATTTTGTTTGTCATTCGGTGTGGTACGCGCAAATCGCCGCAGAACTCGCATTATGCTCAGATTGCGCTACGAGTGAACATACGTTTTGTGTTTTCAATGGGCCAAATGCCGTATGGCGGCAGCTACATCTAATTTCGCGTATTTACATTTGTCCATACGACTTTACATTGCGGCCGGTGTTATAAATTGCTAATAAAAACCAAACGCGCCATAGACTGCCATGAGTGCCGCACTACAATAATAGATCTGCAGGGACGCACTGAACACTTAACGTATCAGATTCTATGCGAAGCGGTTATCCCTCGTGGAACGCGCTAAACGATACATACTTATAAAATACGTTTGCGTGAAGCTATAATGCTATTATTTCTTTTATACACGAATATTATTTAACATACATATTATACATTTAAAAATGCTTACCGATTATCTTGCGTTACATATATCCAGCTTTATAAAATTACTAATCGGTTTTTTACAGTGTACTGTTTAGAGGGAACTGTCCTATTACTAAGCACATTTGTATTAGTGCGGGGGTTACTTCGAATAATAAAAGAGTAATCTCTGTTTGCGATTATAATAAACATTAACGATTGTTCCGACGATTCTTTATATGTCTGACGGCGTTTTGCGACTTCTTGCGGGTAGGACCGGCCGAATCCACTACAAGTTAGCGGATTGTTAAATATTAAAGTCCGCCAACTGCGGGGAAGTCACCTCGGGTTTTGGAGATTAAAGAAATTAAAAGAATACCTCGAGTCCACCGACAGAGCTTAATTTATAGGGGTCGAAAAAATGTGTGTCTCCAACCTTTATATACTAAAAAATTAAATTAAATTAAATTAAATTAAATTAAATTAAATTAAATTAAAAAAATAAATTGTTACACATATGCATTTATTGATGCACAAATTATTGCACAGCACAAAATACTTACACCGTCGCACGGATAAGTAATTTTGAGTTGCATCTTGCCCACACTTGTTAAAAAAATCTGCTTCTTCTTTTTTGGTGGACTCTAGGTCGGAGGTAAAACCTCCGTCTTGATGTCCAGACGGTTCAATGTCACCACGGGAACTAAACCGGACTCCGGAACGTTCTCGTGATTGCTTGCTTCCACGAAACGCGACTTGATCCGAGAAAATTTCTAAATAGGGTAATTAGAAGCATATTACGGTATGAAGATCTCGGTTAATTAGCGTTATAGAGCCCGACTTAGAGGGCAACCATTTTTCGGAGGAGACATTAAATTTGAAATTGGTCGTCAAGCTTGGGGAGCTTGGGAGTTTTAGATCAATAATACTGCTATCACAGTAGTAGCTGCAAGGGCGTCGACCCTAAAAAAGCACGCATAAATAATGTGCGCATAAAAGTAGTCTATACGCAGCTGTAAGATAAACATTAAAATGATTATTTTTTTCTTAAAACACGCGCACGCATAAAGGAAAAATATTCTTAAACAATTAAATTGGGGGATGCGGATTCGCACCTACAAGTCGTCGCCATTATTCGGCGAGTTTTTTTAGCGCTCCTGGTCATTTTAGGCCCTAGGGTGGAAAGACCAGGTGAGGTTGGGTGATTTCGAAGGAGAGTGCGTTTATGGCCCTGTTTGGAAGAAGGTGTAGGAATGAATGCGTGGGACGGGCTGGAGGTTGAGTATGTTTTCACTTCTACGATCTCTACGTTTTGTTCGCCGGTATTTATGACACTGTGACGTTCTGGTGATGCGAAATTACTCGATCCGGCAGAACGCCTTTGTTGATAAGTTTTTCTTCTGCGGTTAAGGAGGTAAAACTCCAGGATAATTAACAGTCCTCGACGATGTGGATTGTGGCTTCTCAGATCCGTTCAGGATATCAGGTATTCAATGATTTTTTGAACTTTTCTCCAAGATTTAAGAGTATAATTTTTATTACAAAACTTTTGATACAAGTGTTTTATGAAAGGGCGGAACAAGTATAAGATATGTAGGCTTTCTTGGCTCGCTTCACTCTCCGCATTGGAGGCGGAAAATTTACTTTTAAATTAAATTAAATTAAATTAAATTAAATTATTACACAAATGCATTTATTAATGCACAAATTATAAGCCCGGCTTATTATAAACATAAACATTCGTACCAAATTTATGAGCCAATGTAATGGCATCACAAACATCATCCACCTGCCTCACCTTCGCAGCTGATTTCTTCAATGACATTTTAAATTTTGAAAACTTTTATACCTTAATTTAACTTACTGGTTTTTGGGTCCGTACATAATTTAACACCAACATCATGTTCGTACATCTGTTTAAATTTTTCAGCATCATTACATAATGTATATAATATCGCAATCAACTTACGGCAATCATTAATTTCACCACGATAACGTTCACGCACACCAACAGCTAAACCATCAATTATGGCATCATTAAACAATGGCTTCATCATGTCCATACACGACATTCTATATTCCTCAACATGAGAATAATTGCAAATGCATTTATTAATGCACAAATTATTGCACAGCACAAAATACTTACACCGTCGCGCGTCGCACGGATAAGTAATTTTGAGTTGCATCTTGCCCACACTTGTTAAAAATATCTGCCTCTTCTTCTTTGGTAGACTCTGGGTCGGTAAAACTTCCGTCTTGATGTCCAGACGGTTCAATGTCACCACGGGAACTAAACCGGACTCCGGAACGTTCTCGTGATTGCTTGCTTCCACGAGACGCGACCTGGTGGATGAGTCAGATTGTGGTTCATCCAATGCAGGCTGCTCGCGCCTTCGGACTTTTCTTTTTGTCCAATTCCATTGTTATTCCCACGAGTAAGGGGAATAACAGGTCCACCCGGGTAGAGTTTCGGTACATTTCGGGGATTTACAATACACTTGGGGGTGGCTTCAGGTTCCCAGAGGTTGGTCGCTTGCCGCCGGACTTACCCTCCGACCGTGCATCCTATAGACGCGCACCATTCCGTAGAATTAGGGTGTTTCTTATAGAGGTCACCATCCTCACAGACCCAGGCGGTTAAGCCAAGGTCCCCCAGTCTCCGACTTACCCACTTACTCACTTATTGGGGAACTATACCTAATGATTATTGTAGATTCAGTCATTATGACGTATTGTATGAGGGAAAAGCAAAGAAAATGGTTAGTGAAACAAATGATAAATTAAAAATACTCTATTCCTTGTCGACACAAGATGTCACATTCGCACTTACGCGAATCGGCGAGGAGGTTCTTTGCGGATACACTCTAATAAAAACGGAACATCCAAAACTCCGACAATCCAAGAATTTTTAAAATTGAACGGGTCAGACCGATTATCAATTTCAAATCAGGCATTTATAATATTTGCATTATTTTCAAACATTTTTTTAGAATACATAAATATAGATATTCTTGTATCTCTAGTATTTGTGTTTTTATGCAAACAATTATGAAATTTCTTTTGAAGATCGATTATATCCAATATCCATGTGTGCATTTTTATAATCAGTTATCATTGGTGTTAAATTATGAATAGCCTCTGATGTAAGAAAAAGACTGAAAAAGACCACCTGTAAGAAAAAGAATATATTTAAATCTGATTATTCTAATCAAAACGGAAGTGTACAATAACACTTGTTACAATTTCCAAAAATCTGTTCAATTTTATGTAACTACATATCGTTATCTTAAAATTGACATCTACCTGTAAAATGTTGAATTAATAAATATATTATAAAAATGTTTTATAGAAATGTGATAATGAGGCAGCAGATTAAAGAAAAAAAAAAGATGATGCTACTCAATCATTTATTGAAGCTACCATTACAAATGACAAAAAACTGAAAAAAAAACGACTGTACAATTAAGTAGCCCATCAAAAGATGAATTAAAAGTTTATAATGATTATATGCAACACGGATTATGCTATGGAACGAGCTAAGGGATGAATAACCAAAGACGGTTTACCTCAAACCAGAAAAGAAATCCCTCAGCTATATCCAATAAACAAATCCCTCTTGGGAACGCTCTCGCTGGCGGCTTCTTAAGTACTGTCCACTACTGTCCAGTTGTCCAGTTGTCCAGTACTGTCTACTCAAGTCTACTGTCGGGAGATTCGGGGCTCGGCTCGGTGTCGGTCCATATGGTAGATTCAAGCTAGCAAGCAGCAGCACAGCGCACACAAGTGAGCACTAGCAGCCGTGTACGTGTGCGGCGGCTGTGCGATCGGCGCTCGGCCAGCTTCGAGCGGCCGAAGAGCGCAGACATACATCTGCCGTCTCTTTCTTGCTCGAGCTAGCGTCACCAGCCACGAGAATTTTATTATTTTCTTTATGTACTATCAATAAGTTATTTTTCAAAAATCAATAACAATAGCCATGACACTCGCGGCGCGGCTGCTGGCGACGGCGCACAGTGGTCAATTTTAGAAATTTTGTATTTTTTTTTTTTGACAAAATTACATGCGAGAGATCAAATCTAAACGAATCGGAACAATTTTTTTTTTTAATACTTGTTACTGATTGCACTTTGACGGGTCACTGCCTAAATTTCGAAACTGGACGGTACGCGTTCATTAATTACATTTTTACGCTAATTAAAGATGCATTAATTGAAAAAATGACTAAGTTTATTTCCTGCTGGCCGTTAGCTTTTCTTTAGGGACTTGAAATTCACAGAGAAAATTCATCTGAATACCCAGATTAATAATCTTGAACAAACTTGACGGCACACTTTCACTAATTACATTTTCATGCTAATTAAGGATGTATTAATAAAAAAACCGACTAAGTTTATTTTTTGCTGGCCGCTAGCTTTTTTTTGTTGGACTTGAAATTCACACAGAAGATTTGTATATTGGCACGCAGAATTCAAAATGCATAGAGATAAGTTGGAAAAAAGTAATATAGAAGCGAACAAATCGAACAAAGATTTGAATACTGATGAACTTTTAACAAATCAGTTAAACTTTAGAAAGGTTCTTTTAGACAAATTAATTTTGACGTCCCTATCAATTGCACGGCATCTAGCCGTGATGAATACTTTAAAACGCTGGACATAAATTTTAGTCTTATTGAAAAAATTCGCGAACGTTTCGACCAATTTTGTGGTCATCTTCAGCGCAATAAATTAGAAACGTGTAAATTACTCTATTGTAACGCGGTCATTAGGCTATTGTATACTCGCACGTCGCACGTTCACTTATCTATGCGGTCATTCCGGTGTGTGTGCGTTACTCCATAGGCAAAAATATATATAACTTGCGCCCTATTTACCGCGCCGGCTCTTACTGCCTTTTGTTTCCCTTTAATCGATTTAATCACGAGAGCCTTATAATTTTTAATTTTAGTCTTATTGTTTTGGTTTTAAAGGTGAACGGATGCGATAAGGGTAAAATAATCTTGATGTCACACCGTTCGGCACTCCTCTATAGCGAGGGCGATCGCCATTTCTATCGCCGAGCTCGCTCCCAACTCGACGGGTGGCCCATCGTTTGATAACGACAGGGGGGGGGAGCTGGGACGAAAATAATCAAATTAAATTAAATTAAATTAACAAATTAAATTATTGCACAAATGCATTTATTAATGCACAAATTATTGCACAGCACAAAATACTTACACCGTCGCACGGATAAGTAATTTTGATGTATTGTTGACGAACGAGGACCACGTCCCTCTGTCCTGTTGCGGAGTGTAGCGTCACTCGCAACGGAGGGGAGGGCACCACAGTGCCAGGGCGGGCCACCTCAGCATAGGGGGGAGGGGGCGAGGAACGCGCCTCGTCTCTCTCTCTCTCCCTCGCCTCGCGATCCGCAACAGCCGCCGCCCGAAAGGCCCTTCTCCAATACTCGCGTTGGCAAGCGTCACAAAAGGAGGGTGTAAAGTACTGAGTGCACCGATAGCACCGCATATTGAATAAGACACAGAGTTAAAAATCACCGAAAGGCACCCAACACTGCTCGAAAGTAGCAGCCAATTGACGCGAAATAAAGCAGAGAAATTAAAAGAAGAAATCCGACACGGACAGACGTCAGCAAAACTTAGGACTTAGGACTTTCAAACGAAAACGAAATCCGATGAAAAAAAAAATATATATATACGATAAAACGAAGAACGCTACGCGTCCACGCTAACCGTTTGAAACCCTTATAAAAGCAGAGATAGGAAGCATAATCAAAAGCATAAGTAGCATAAGGACAACTGTAATGAAAATAACCAAAACGTACAGTTAATCACGCTCCATCAGGAACTCACGCGTACCGCCGTCATAACGCACGCGCGCGTGAATAAGGTCCCGAACCTCCGACCTTTCGGGAACCACCAAAACTGGACCACTGGTTTCTTCAGCCTCCTCACCGTCTCTTCGGAGGCGTGGGTTCGAATCCCACCGCTGCCACCAATTGTTGTGCCGTTACCTTGGAGGGTCGGCACGGGATTCTTTAGGATCCGCCGGGAGGATGGAAGAACACTAGCCAGACTCTTGTTTAAATATTTCTTCTTTAATAAACTTGCTGTTATAATGATACAGATGTCTTGTTACTACACTGCCCTGACTTGCGGGCTTTTACACTAGAGTTGATAACGTTCGGTCGCACGCGATACCACCTTTCGGTTAAGGCTGCCCTGACTTGCGGGCGTGCGTGTAATCGACTACATTCGGTTGCGCGTGATCTAGCCTTTCGTTCCGGACTGCCCGCCGCTTCTCGGAAGGGCGGGCTTTTATCTCTCGCGCGTTAGCTTCCGCGGTGCTGACTCGGCTGTCAGCGCTTTTGCTTCCGGGCGAGTGACCTGTGTCACTTGCGAAACCCGGAATGCCACCTCAGGTGAGTTTGGCAAGATCCGGAAGCAACGCTGACAGCGAGGTGTCGCAATTCGGGATTGTTGACCTTCGCGGCACAACATCATCTTGTCCACCTGTCAAAAAAATCTGCCTCTTCTTCTTTGGTGGACTCTGGAACGGAGGTAAAACCTTTGTCTTGATGTCCAAACGGTTCAATGTCACCACGGGTACTAAACCGGACTCCGGTACGTTCTGACAGTTATGACAATCTTTTATGCTCAGGCCCATACAGCAAATATTTTGTTATTGCGTTGTATTTACACCGGTAACGATTCAAGAACCAGGAAAAGAAGTGTACGGCAAGAAAACGATGTTACTTCCTAACAAGTTCTGTAGGATATTAAGTTACATAGTTTAGGATATGAAGAGAGCACGAGCAAAATTACTGCACTACTAGCAAAATTAATACAACACGAGCAAAATTACTACAATATGAGCTGATACGACAAGAGGGATGAGTCAGATTGTAGTTCATCCAATGCAAGCTGCTCGCGCCTTCGGACTTTTCTTTTTGTCCAATTAATTCCATTGTTATTCCCACGAGTAAGGGGAATAACAGTTCCACCCCGGTAGAGCCCCGATACACCGGGTGAAGAGACTTACAATACACTTGGGGGTGGCCCCAGGTTCCCAGAGGTTGGTCGCTTGCCGCCGGACTTACCCTCCGACCACGCATCCCAGAGGATGGCAGTATGGTCTTATGGTAAAGCGCCAGACTCGTAACTCCGAGGAACCAGGTTACGAGTCCACCTGATCACAGGAATTTTTATATTCCAAACTGCACCCTCCGCACGAGTGGGGCTCGTGCGGAGAAACTGGGCTATTTTTCGGAGGAGACATTAAATTTGAAATTGGTCGTCAAGCTTGGGGAG